>NW_010261051.1:56254-86189 GCF_000690775.1 Eurypyga helias
TTTTTTTTTTTTTTGCTTCACAAAGCATTTTCATCTAGGCAGAACTTGCATGATCTTTCCTTGGGGTGGGAGGGTGGGGGAAGGCAATGTTGATTGTACACAGATTATTCGGAGTAAAAACTATTGGTTTGAAAGGCCTTGGGCTTCCTCCATGCATCTGGTGATGGTTGCCCTGGTTTGAACATTAAAGTGGGGAGAATTGATGCGTTAGAACGAAGTCTCCTCATCCATTTTTTCTCAGCTTCCTGACCTATTCCTTGCTCTGTCACAAGCAAGGATCTTTGCTGAGCCTCGTCCCTTGTCACTCATTTTGTCACTTAGTGTAATGGGCAGAAGATTTCGAGGAGGCGCACTGGAGGCCAAGTGGCTCTGGAGTGGATTCTTGGCTCCTGGCTTCCTTCTGCATTTGATTGCAAATGGCAAGAGTCCCAGTGTTGAACAGTGTCCCTCTTCCCCAACCAGGCTTAAATCAATCCTGCCTAGGCAGCTGAGTGGCAGTGAGACAGCCAGTTGCTGAAAGACAATAGTTTCTACCTGTTACAGTTTGATTACACCTGGTTTAGCTCCCTATTACAAAGAAGCAAATGGATCAGTGCCATCTGCATAAAGATATGAATATTAAAATGTAAGCGTAAGAGATGTGACTGCCTCCAGCTGTCAGGTGTTACTGCTGAGAATTGGTCAGTGGTAGGGTTGACACTTGGCATGGCATCTGGTGCTCTCACATTTTATTTTAAAATAAGCGTGTGACTCACCCAGAATCTTGTAAGGTTCATTAAAGCTGTTGTCAGTGTTCCCTTCCATGTAAATGTGCCTTAGGTTGGTCAGTGTATTTGTTTATGTGCTAAATAAATCAATGCAATTATTTTCGAAAATGATAAGTAGTTGCTGATAACCTACTTAATTTTTGGAGTGTGAGTGTTCATTACTTTCTAGTTACCGAGTCCTTCCCTCTGAGTACTCAGAATGGGTGTTACCCAAAGTTTTTATCATCTTTGAAATTAAATGGTGGGCTGTCCATGGAAAAAAAAAAAAAAAAACCCACCAAAAACCCAACACTTGAAAAACAAAGAGAATGTACTATTCATCAAGTTTTGTGTTTTAGCTACTGAGCACCCTGAAACCTTAAGATCAGATAAGGATGCCAACTGTTTTAGTTATACAATAGAACAAGAAATATTATCAAAAAGAAATTTAGAACTTGAACCAGTTTTGTTTGATTTCCATTTTGGTTTTCCACGTCTTCACGAAAATACTGATTAAGCTTTTTTCTTTAGAAATTAGTCTGGGAGTTTTGGAATGATATATTCTGCTTCACTGATTCTTTTCTGTATCACATTCTGGAAGTTTGCTATCTTTTAAAATGGAAATTTTCTGTTACTATTTGACGGGGTGGGGGGAACACACTATGCAGTATTAATAAGGCATAGGTTAAATAAAAAGCTGGTTAATTCACAGTACTTATTAAATTTAATCAACATTGAGTAATTGTAACTGCCTGAGGTGTAGCAGCAATCAGTATCAGCCTTGCTTCTTTTCAACATTTTAACCCCTTTGGTAGTAAACACAAATCATTGATGATTACAGTTACGGGTGACAAAAAAGAATTGACAGGGTGTGAGGACTGGGCTGACAGAAGGAGCTTTAAGTTGGCCCCTTAAAACCAAATTCAGCTTAATGGAATGCTGTTTATCAGGGAACAAGAAATGTGGGAAATGATGTACAAAATATGTTGGCATATGGTGGAAAATCATGAAGGTAAAAAGGCTGAGGTGACCTCTGTGGCTGTGTCTTGAGTCATTACAAACTTGATGTAAACCGCAGCGGCGCACAGGGAGGAGAGCAGCATCTTGCTTTCTGTGCACGCTGCTGTGAGGGGATGCTGAAACATGTCAGGGCCTCTTGTCCATGCATTCAGATGGATGTAGAAAAGGGGAAGAGCATCTGAAAGCTGGAGATAATGGCCTGCTGTGAGAGAGGCAGAGAGTTCACTCTTTCAGCCTAAGGGAAGTAAAGGGCCCTTTAAGGAGTAAGTTTACAAGGGGTCTTGATGTTTGCTCTGCTCAACTCTGGATGTAGCTGGTACACTGCAGGAAAGAGACGGTCGTGTCTATTCATTTGTTTTCTCGTTCTGATATCCTCCATCTGATCTGGTTTGACCAAAAATACCTTTCTGACTCTTTGCTCCTTAGCCAGATTTCTCTGTCAACTATTTTCTAGTAGCTTTCCTTAAAGAAAAGGTAACAGCTCTGTTGGATGGGTATCTTGTCCTCGGATTGTTTCTGCAGGGGTGGAATTAGGGGGAAGGAAGGCCGAAGAGTAGGAGGCAAGTAAGAAAATAACTGTGTGGAAGAAGTCATAAGTATTCTTTACAGAGAGATTTCTGATGTTCTGACATCTCCAAAATACTTTTTAAACAACATTAATTTAGTTAATAAATTTAATCCCACTTAAAAATTAACTGTAAAAATTAACTGCACTAATTGTGCATTGGGAGAGTTGGAAATCTCGGTCTGATAGTTCACAGCAAAGTTGTTAAAATGATCGGAAGCCCACCAGAGTTGATGCTGATCTCTGTTCCTGAAGGCAGCTGCAGCAGAAGGACCCAGGGAACTGCTGTAAACAGAGCTCTGAAATATGCTCTTCTTAGATGTGGGTGATTCAGATCAGAGCTTTGACCACTAGCACGATGATAGCTTTTATTGTCTTGTCTGTTTAGTTTCATCAGTATCAGGTTTTGAAAGTCTGAAACCTTATTAGTCGATCCTTTTAAAGGCCGGGTGAAGTAAGAAAGTATCATCACCTCTGGAAGGAATCCAGACTGGAGCATGGGTGATGCTCACAGAGAGCCTGCATAACCAAGGGGTCTTTGCAAAATGCAGTGTGGACAGACCATTTCTGTGTGCCTTCAGTGCCTATGCATTCTCAGGATTTGGGATTTCCTTCTGAGAGCAGAGGCAAGGATATTATTCCTGTTTTGTTTGCTTCTCATCCACCTATTCTGTCACTTTGAATGGGAATGTTTTCCCAAGAGAGCATTAATTAAAAGGAAAGAAGAATTTTCAGATTGAATGGGTATCAGCAAAGGCTGCATGAATGAAAATGTTCAATGAGTGAATCTCCCACGTGGCTTCTGTGTCACTGCTGCTTATAGAAACCATCCCGAGAAAGAGACGCAAACACCCAATGGCTTAGATTGTCAGCATTTAACAATTTGAAATACTCTAACTACCCACGTGCCTGTTAGGGGAGGGAGACTTGGTACTTGGTGAACAGATGATTTATGTGATTTGGGAACACTATAAATTAGTAAATGTGAGTTTTGTTTAGGTTTAAACAGAGACATGATGAAATTATGTTAGACAGCTTGGGTGTGGAGCAGAGACCGTATGTTTTCGGTAGGCTTTAATGGTCAATTTGAGTAGCATCTGCGCTGGGTAAGCAGTCTTCTCTAATTTGAAAAATTATTCAGGTTTTGTTCTGAATTGCACTGTTATGTTTAGATGGATTGAAAATCATTATAATTTAAAATAAGTGGGCAGGAAGGGGAAATACATCAAGATGAATTCTCTATTTGACGATATAGTTTTGAAAACCCCTACTAGAAATACCCTCCAAAACGTCCTGTATGGGCAGAGAAAGCTTTTTACGACATTACTGTTTTAGGAAAATCTTCTTTGACATTTTCCCTTTTCTTGCCATTCATTTTCTTCTTTTTTTTTTTCTATCACATGAAGAATGAGGAAATGTGAGAATAAACTCACGGAGCATGGTAAGAGTCAGAGTGAGATTAGAATCCTTTGTAGCTACACCTTCATCATTTTAAGCCCAGTATTCTTTGAATTGGGATGGGGAGCCACTGGGTCTTTATGAGTCAGGTCTGAGCGCCTTCTCGTTTAGGAGAAAGATAAGGGGGAAAAATAGATTTTTCAAATAACATTACCCCCATTTAAACGCTGTGGAAGTTACATTAAAGGGAGAATCACTCCCTGGGAAGCTTTTGCAGTGTGAGGATTGAATTTAACAGGCTAAGCTTTCTCTGATGATAATTGCACAACTAAGGATGATGCAAATTTAATGGCTCTAATCAGATGAGGTGAAAGAAAGCAAACATTACGTTTATGCTTTAATTTGTGATTTGCTCTACTGTTGATTCTTCCATGCAGGAAGAAAGGTGTGTTGTGTGTGGTGTTTGTTTGGTGGGTTGTGGGGGGTTTTTGTTTGTTTGTTTTCTTTTCTTTTTAGATCTAGAAAGCTTTAGAAAATAAAATTCTTCGCCTGGATAAACACTTCTAACTCAGTCTCTCTTTATGTGTCAGATTAATGAGTATGTTAAGCAGTATTGGCCCCACTGTCAACCCATGGGGTACATTACTCCTGCCTCCCCTCCATCTGGACTTCAGGCTGCTGATTGCGACCTGCTGAGCCTGGGATTTCAGCTACCTCACTATCCACGTACCTAGCCCGTTCTTCTTCAGTTTGTCAATTAGGATGTGATGGGAGATGGTGTCAAAAGCCATTCTAAAGTCAATATGTAGATATTATTGATGCTGTTCCCTCATCCTGTGAGCTACCTAGAAGGTGATCAGTTTGGGTAAGTGTGAATTTACCCTTCATAAATCCATCCTGACGACTCCCAGACCTTCTTGTTCCTATGTGTAGAAATGGGTTTCAAGATTGATTGCTCCATGCTTCCCTGGGGAGAAGGTGAGGTAGACATGCCTGTAGTCCCCCAGATCCTCCTCCTTACCTTTCTTGAAGATAGGAGAGACATTCATTCTTCCATAAACACTCTCACAGCCTCTTAACAACTTTTGACTCAGGCAGTTCACTGCTGAGGTGCAGTCCCTTTGTTTAAAATCCCTTCATAGATTAATTTTTCCTCATCTGGGGTTCTTTTTTTTTTATATATTTGTGCACTTTTTTACTGCAACTGTGGGTTATGATAAAAAACTTCTTCCACTTTGTTCTGTTAGCTTTTGATCTTACGAACACTATAGTTTTAGGTCCTTGAAGAGAAATCATTTAATTCCTTTACTTGCCATTGTTGATCTTAACATGTTTTCCTTGTGCTTCCCTTGTTTCCTGTTTGAGGTAAGTAGGGCTGTATTGAACAGAGTGTTAAAGGTAAGGGTGCGATGGAAGGCTAATACAGTGCTACACAGGCATTTTCTGTTTTGTTCTCTGTTGCTTTCCTAAAAACTTCTGAATTAATTTGCTTTTTGAATCATGTTGAAGGGTGGATTGATGTTTTCGTGGTAGTCTGTATCATACCTCTCAGGTGCCTTCATGGAATGGTTTGTGCAAAAGCCTTCCTTTTGTACGTAATTCT
The DNA here is from genome assembly GCF_000690775.1 of Eurypyga helias. Classification (NCBI taxonomy): domain Eukaryota; kingdom Metazoa; phylum Chordata; class Aves; order Eurypygiformes; family Eurypygidae; genus Eurypyga; species Eurypyga helias. Next base: position 61,587 of record NW_010261051.1, read on the forward strand.
AGCACATCCTTTGACATTCATTTGCTGTGAGTTTCTTTTGCCATTTTAATGGCCAGTCACTCAGTGTCATGAGATTCATCTACACCTTCTCATACTTACTGTCTTACTTGATGTTTACTTGTCTTCATTTTACTCCTTTGAATGATGCAGTGTTAGCAGACTTTTGTCACCACATGCCCCTGTTTCTATAATTAGGAGTATGTTAAACAGGACTGACCAAAGTACCTTGTAGGACTCCTTTGATGACTTTTCTCAATAGCAAAAATGAATCAAACCTTATGTTTCCTGTTTTTAGAATAATTATTCCTCCAAGTAAAGACCTGTCCTTTTGTCCTCTTATCCTCTAGCAATATACTTCCTTGAGCACATTTTGTGGAGGATCTTTCTGAAAGATTTTGAGAGTAGGCAATTTGGTTGAATTTTCCTTTTTATATATTCATTGATTCTGTCAAAACCCAAGGACGTTAATGAGACATGCATTCCTTATCCAAAGTCATGTGGACTCTCACTCAGTACCTCTTATTTCTCTGTGTGTCAAATTACAGAATTGGAATTTGCCTAGTGCTGACACTTACTGCCCTGAACTACATCTCTAAATTGCTCTTGGAGACCTTTAAAAAATTGGAATCCATATTTGGAATGTCCATTTCTCTAATACAAACATTATTTTAAATTAGAAGACACTGTCTGCAATTAATGGCTTAGTGATTTCATCTTTGAGTTCCTTTAGAACATTAGGACGAATACCATCTGGTTTGGGCAGATGAGTAGCATTGGTTTGTGTAAACTGTCTTTCACTGACGCTTTAATATGAGACATATCTTGATACAGCGACAGCAAAGAAGAGCTCTGACGTGGGAACCTTTCAGAGCAGCTCCAGGGTGAGCAACGATGCGAAACATTAGTTTGCTCTCTCTGCTGTGGCCTCATCTCTGGATGCACTTTTGTCCACAGATTGCTGTGGCAGGCTCCACGTCTTTTCGTAGGTTGACAGAAGAGATATTATTACAGTGTGAACTTTTTCAAGTTGTGTATCAAAGGTTTTATTTTGTCATATTGCATTATAGTGTTACCCTTCTGAGGATTTTTTTTCCCCGTTATCTTCAGCTGGATAAAAGTTCAGCTTGTTAAAGTTGTCTGTCTCCAAGTAGTTTCTTTTTCATCATGCTTTCTTTGTTTTTCCTTTGGTCCACTTCAGGTTGTATGCACTTGCACTGAAATTCAATTTCTTGCCCTTAAAAAGAGTTTTCTGATATTTTGCCTATGTCACTGCTGCTTTTGGCTGTCTCTTTTTTTTAACCAAGCTTCCTCCTTTTTGTGCAAGAATCCTGTTGAACTCGCTCCCACTGTGGATATTTTGGCTTCCTTGCTTATGCACAGATGTTGAATCTACGTCGGTGCTGATCACTGACAGCCCTGCTGAGACACAGTGAAGAGGTGCTTCCCTTTGGAGTTCCTGGCTAGCTGCTCGTGAAGCCAGGTCTTGAAAATTTGCTCTTGGCATCCTGCCCGAGTATAACATTTAAGCAGTGTATGTGGGGTCATTGAAATCTCCCATTACTGCTGTGTTTCCTGACCTCGTAGTCGTTGAGTTCACGGAGCAAATCGGAGTCAGTGCTCCCATCCAGGCCAGCCTGGTGGTGGTATGCTAAGTGCATACTGCACTCCCAGCCCTGGGTGGGACTGAGCTTCTAGTCCACAGGGATTGGGAGTTACTTCATGCAGTCAACTAATTTCTTGGATTTAGCTTTAAGCTTTTCCTGACGGACAGTACCCTTGCTAGCTATTCTCTGTTTCTGTATTCTCACCCCGAGGTATTTAAGCAATCTACAAATATCTTTGATATCTAATATTTATATAGACAGAGATTTACTTATTTATCCTCTGATCTGATTTTCGGCTTTTTTCATGCTTGCTTAAATGGGACTTTCTCTTATCTCACTGCTTTTAGTCATCTGCTATTTCAGATTTGCCAACATCTTTATTATTCTTTGGTTACGAATACAGTGTTTGACTCTCTCCTCAAAAAAGATGCATTGTCCCAAACTGCATGTCCTTCCATGGCTTTCAGCATTCTTTTTCTGTATGTCTTTTCTTAATTTGTTTTGTGTCGTGTGGCTATCAATGTTATTGACTTCAAATCTGCTGCGAAGTAGAAAGATGAGAGGAAGAAATCTGCCTTTTTTTTTTTCCTGTTTAAAAAAAACACATACATTATGTTTTTTTACTATTATTGTATTTTGTTTGGTTCTTTTATTTTCACTTTTTCCTTTAACTGTGAGTTTACACATTGGAGATGTCAAAAGGGAGACAGCACTGAATTTCTTTTTAGGGAAGAGGGTCCTTTACTCAAAAGCAACCTTTCTGCCTCACTCCAGCGGCTTCCCTGGGAAAATTCTCACTAAGAGCGAGGAAGCCTTTGTAAAATCCTTGGCCATGTGTTTTGTGTACATTTGTCAGCTGGCCTTTTCCTTTTTTCTTTTTCCTTTCTTTTTTTTTTAGTTATACATATTTGGTATAAAAGCAAGTTGAAACTAACCAGGATTCAGAGGCTTTGACTTTTCTGGTGAATAAAAACAAAGATAGTGCACATGAATAAAACAGACTTTGCGTGTCTGCAGCAGCTTCCCACACTCCTTCCATCTAGCAGCCAGCAGTTTCCGTTGGTGTTTCAATTAAGGCTCTATGCATAGGGATGGATTTGCATCATTTAAAATAAAACTGCTGTTTAATGCCTCATAGACATTACCTCCAGAACATTATTATTCATTAATTTTTACAGCTAGAAACAATTTAGTCATCTGGATTGTAGTTTATCTCACTACCACTTCTGCCTTCGTAGATCCTGCCTGTCTGATTTGAGCAGCAATGTTTTGTACTCCTTTTCTGGCCCTCTGTGCCTTCCTCTTTCTGGGGAGACATCTCTTAGATCTCTTCCAGGGTAAAAGAACTCTCCTCATCTACCCCCACATATTTTTTTCAGGTTGTTTTAGAATATAAGCAGCAATGTTAATAACAGGAGATCAGCATTTCTAAGAATAAAACCAATTCTTGTTCTTATCTAAGAGGGTAATGGTGGATCAAATTCCCTAGAAATCACTTAAGGTTTCCATGCATTTCCAAGCATGATTTAATGTATTTTTAAGAACACTTCTTTTGTGTGGTTTTGCAGTAGTAAAACTCTGTCCATGACCTTCTTGTGCAGCAGAAGTTCCTTCTCTCGCTAAGGAGCCCATTACCTGAACAAGTCTTTGTACCGGGTCTTTCAGGAAAACAAAAGGAGGAAGCCTGTTCCTTTGTCCCTGCATCTCTTTCATCAGGTGTATTCTGTATCTGAGGAAGAGGAGAGGATGGTAGGAGATTTGAACTTGGGAAAAAAAAGAGTGGTGCTAGGAGACAGGACACTACTTCATATTTTCTCTTTTTCTCAGCTGAAAATACTAATATACAAAATATAAACAGATGCTGCATGCCAGCTGAACTGTGTTTTATGTCATCATTAGATTCTCAGCTTGTGTATGTCAACTCAGCTGTGTGTATTTACGGGAGTATATGGTTGCATGAAGAGGCTGTTTGGGAATGTGAAGTTCTTTATAAGCGAGGACTGATTGTCCTTCCTTTGGGATTTTTCACTGTTCCTTATCATCATGACCAAAGCAAGGTCTAAGCACCAAGGAGTGCTTTTTAATTGGCTTTTACTCCCAGTGTCAGCGGTTTAGGATGGGGCTTCAGGATGTGCCAGGTACATGCAGAAAATGAACTTGTCTTCCATGAGGTAGAAGTCTGTTCAGTCATTCAGCAGTTGAGCTGTAATCACTTAAGTTGTAATCTTGTTGGACCCAATCAGCAAGTGAGCAGGGCTAGGCCAGGCTTCCCTACTGCTGTATCAAGCCCAGAGCTACGTGCTACATGTAGCAGGGAGGTGGCCACTGAGTAACTGATAGTGCCCCTCTGAATGACAGAAATTGTTGCCAGTGCTGCCTCTTTGATAAGATGCTAAATGACATCTTTGATTATTAGTACCTAGTCTTTATAAAATTGAATATGGATAGATTTAGGCTGGACACCAGGAAAAAAATTCTTCCCAGAGAGGGTGGTGAGGCAACTCAGGTTGCCCAGAGAAGCTGTGGATGTCCCATCCCTGGAAGTGTTCAAGGCCAGGCTGGATGAGGCTTTGGGCAACCTGGTCTAGTGGAAGGTGTCCCTGCCCATGGCAGGGGGGTTGGAACTAGATGGTCTTTAAGGTTCCTTCCAACCCAAAAGACTCCATGGTTCTGTGAAAAGGATAAGACTTAACCCTTGTGCTGGTTTTAGTTGGGACAGAGTTAATTTTCTTCACGCAAAGTGTGTCCTGGACACACTTCAACTGCTACATGCATGTTTTTCAGACTTTGTAGGGATGTTGGTTGCAGGTAATGGTGATGTGATAGTAGGTACAGTTCTCTTGTGTAGCTGTACTCAAGTGAAATGCTCTGGGCAGTTTTATGCAGCATGTCAGGCTAGAGGCTCTAATACTTCTTTCCAGCGTAAAACTAAGGGAATCTAAATAACAACAGTATTGCTGTGAGACAGATGTATCTGAAACTGGAAAATGGCAACCTTGTTAAATTTCTAGTTTAAATTTCTAATTTCTACCTCTGTTTGTAGGGTTTTTTTTCTTTTTGTTTGTTTGTTTTTAATCTCATGGCCACATTCCTTATCTGTGTTAGCAAAGAATTTGAATTTAGGACAGCTCTAAAAGTTGGGATCTAACTGCATTTTTTAGTATACTTTTGACATTGGTTTGGTTGGGGGGTACTATGATGTTTCATTTTCCAGTGAAGAGGAAGGAGCAGCAATTTAAAATAGAATTTTTTTTTCCTTCTTGTTTTTGGCACATTTGATTCTTTTCACATGTAGACATAGGAATATTTGAGTGCTTTTTTCTATTGTGTTATCCTTCTATTTGTCATTAATTTGTGGGTTCTATATCATCCAGAAGCTTGGAGCAGAAAATTGGAGAATGTGTAAGAGAAATTTCCATTGGTCTGACAGTGGAGGAGGCAGCTTATCCAATACTGGCTGCTCCATCAGCCTTTATGTCAGAAGGAAGAAGCAGTGTGCCAGTGAACTGGGGACAGGGAATGCTGGAAGAACTGAATTGTGCCATTGTAATGATTGTATTTTGAGTCCTTGTATTCTAGCAAACTCTGCATCTATTTGTGTCTTGGGGGAATAAAGGGAACTAAGGTTTGAGCAGGCATTTTTAACTGTTTTTCTGTTCCTTCTTGTAACACTCACTGTTCTGCCTGACAGTATATTGGCAGTCAGGGACTGCTGGCATCCCGTGGAGGGGGAGGAGGAATCCTGCTTTGGGATTACACGGACACGATCAACTTTCAACAGTTGTAGGGTCTCAGCCACCCAAAGCTGCTGTTGCCATCCATCTTCATTTCAAAAATTTGTTTTTGAATTCATTTCCTTAAAGCTACAGGAAGGCATCTTATAGCTCTTAGTACAATAGTATGCAAGATTTTATGTATTATGGTACTCTGGGAGACTATGAAATGTAGAGGTACTCTGGGAGACTATGAAATGTAGAGGATCTCTTGGTGGGGTGTCTGTTTCTGTCTCTTTCTTCCTTTTCTTATTTTTTTTCTGAGATATACAGATTACACGGGAAGTAAAAATCCTTTTCCAGCTGTTTTCCCAAATTTTAAATAGGTTTGGAAGCTTCCTATGAAGCCATCAGTCATCTAGTTACTACACATAAATGTGTTCCTAAATGTAACAAGTTTCAGATTTCTGGCTGAATTCCTCTTTGCCTGTGTCAGGAAGGCCCCACAGACTACAGACATCTGGAGCTAAACAGAAATAATTATTCTCTGGAAGTGCCTTTACTGTGTACAGCAAATGGACCTCAGTTACTTAACTGCTTTTTAGGTTTGTGTGTTTTTGTGAGGACTCTACACAATATTAAGGAAGTTATAAATTTTAAATTGCCCTTCTTACTACTTTTCTTACAGTCAAAGAGTAATTTGGAGTTGGGAAACTTATTAGTAGGGGCTTGAATCCATTTGTTCTGCCCAGCAGAAACTATATAAAATATTTAGCAGTGCTTCTAGAAACTGAGGAAAGCAAGGAAAATAACGATACTTAAGCTTTAATGATCAGAGTTGTAAGTAACTCCATTTCACTTTTCCCCTCTCCATGTAGGTTTTATTTTTTAAAGGAAGGTCTCTTCTCTAAATGAATCAAGTGACTGTGAGCCTCAGACATTCCTATTAACTTAAATGCCTAAATTAGGTAGGTAGTTGCCTGAGGCCAGATATATAGCTAATGGGGATGAGTAGAGGACTCCAGAGGATGGTTGGGAAGGTAGGAATGATGACCTGACCATGGCAGTTACCTTTCTCTGTCCACTGATTTCTGCAAGGCGATTGTAGGTGGGATGGATTTGGCCCATGAGAGTCCCATTGGGACAGGAGTCATCAGTAGCTACCAGCTCTCCAATTCCCTGGGTTTAGAATCAGAGATGATGGTCGAAGGTACGTTTGGGGAGGAAAAAAAGGAAACAAAAATACAACATGAACAATACTGGGGAGATGGGATTGGTGCAGTTCACCTCGATGGCTTGTGGAGCAAGAAACAGTAAAGAAGGGTGCGGTACCGTAAGAGAATGACTGTCAAGGAGTAAGAAAAATGGTAGTAGACCTAATTAATCTTTTCAGACTACTTTTCAGATGATGCTCATGTCTGGTTCACTCCCATCATCTAGTCCATGCAGGACATTTCTGGAGCAGGTCAAGATTTGCTGATTCTATATTGTACACTCAGAAATCTTGCTAGGTGGGTGATGATAACCATGACTGTTATCTTTGTTATGCAACAGGGATGTTGCCATCTCTTCCTGCCTTGTTTAGTGAGTTGCTAGATGTTTTCCTTGCAAGTAGTAGTATCAAAAAGAATTGTCACTGCAGTCCTTCCTGATGAATTCCTGGCTGTCTAGGTAGGGAGACTTCCTTTTCCTGTGGAAAGAAACAGCTTAGTGTGCCACCTCCATCTGCTGGTTGAGCAGATTGGCAACAGGAATATCTGAACTGATTTCATAAGGGAATTAACATATAGGAAAATATAAATAGGAAATTAGAAAGCATAATATACACTTTAACCCTTACTGATAAATGGAATGTAATCGACAAGATATAAAAAATTACAGCCTTCCCTCAGATGATGTAATTAATCTTTTATATTTTCATGGCAGGAATATAATTACATATTGTTAGATTAATTGCATGAGCTATTACTGTGGAGTATAACTTGACTGATATAGGCAATCATATCTATACTGCTGAATATATAGTAAAATAGGCATCTTTACTTGATGAAAGTATCATGGTTTGTTTTTAAAATTCAACCATGTGTAAAGCAATTATATAAATTGTGTATTTTACAAACTCTCTGTGTTTAGTTCTGACAATGAGTTTGATAATTTCATTGTTATCCGTAGGGTGTAAAATTACTTAATTGCTAATGAAAATGTTCAGCCCACCTGAAAAAAATGTATTATCTAAGTATTCCTATTAAATATTTCCTGTTCTGTATAAAGCAGAGGAAGTTCTCATTTTTAAACTGGTTGTCACTGAAGTATTCACTTGCTGTCGTTACACTTAATCATTTGAAACGTGCTTAGGGAAGGAACTTAGGAAATGTATTTTCCTTTTCTGACTTTAGTACATAAAGTAGTCCGAGTGGCATGCTGATAACCTTCAAGGCAGAGGGATTTCTTCTGTGCCCAAATAATGGAGCTGCGTATTCAGGGTTTTACTGGAGCAAAATAAAAACCTTAAAAAGGGGTAGAGGTGAGCTCCACCATCTGGCAAGTTTTCTTGGCAGGTTGACTTCACTAGAATAGTGTGTTAATCAAGTCATGATACGTAACTTTGAATTTCAGTCATTAGAAGGTGAATATTTACATATTTTTAAACTAATGTGTGTGTGTGCATATTGCAAGTATGATCCTGAAGTTTTGGATCTTCAGCATAACATTGTAGCAAGGTAGTTTCCCTGTTGTTGTTTTAATCTCTGTTCAAAGCAAAAAAAAAAAAAAAAGTAAAGCTTCTATAAGCACTATCCTGTCCTTATTTCCAGGGAACATGATTGCCTTAATACTGACTTACCCATTTGTTCAAATGTGGTTTTGAGTATTTGTGTGTATGTTTATCTGCATGGAGAGGTGGACTCAGGGTGTGGATTTCTCAACCCCACGTTTCAAAGAAAAGAAAACCCAAGTGATACAAGAGCAGTTACTGTCATCATCTTCTGATGTCTCTGTTTAGGGTCATGGTTTTGCATCTGGGTGTTACAGTAACTTTTTGATGGAAAACCAGTGTGGCTTCATCTTGACCGAATCCATTGATTTGAGAACAGTGAGGCCCCAGAGGTTTTCAGGCGCAGGCGATGTATATTAATCACACAGAATTAATGTACCCTTTCTTTTTTTCCTACTAGAGAAAAAATTTAAAAAATCAAACCAAAACAGAAGGTTTGAGTTATAGGCCAAACTATTGCTAACTGTAAGTGAGGAGCAAATCAAGAAGTTATTGTGGTAGGTATAAACTGAATATAAACCTTGTGCTTTCCTTCATATTCCTCCTTTCCCAGAGTGGCAGACAGTATGGTTGCTGTTAGGTAATTGCAACATGCAGCATTAATAGTTTGGTATAAATATTATATAAAAACTTAATGCAGTAGGGAAATATTAAGTGTTTGGACTTGAAATCACTGATGCTTAATTTTCAGTGTATTACCTGTGAGTAGTTCTTCCAAAAGCAGCAGGATACAGGAAGGAATCTGTGATCAATTACTGATTTTTGTAAGAGCTGGTTATCCTTAGGTAAGTTCCTCTGTAAAATCTTTGCAGTTTGTAAAGTGTGACCTGAAAGAATACTTATCTACGGTATCAAAAGGATTTGCTTTTTTTTTTCATGAAGTCTCCTACAGGTGCTTGTCTGATATACATCCTTTTTCCTCGTTTGAGTTTCTCTCCTGTGAGAGAGGGAGACAGTTTTGCCTTCATGACAAATATTTTCTCTCAGTAAACTTTGATTGAGAGACTATTTCTATCTTAAAAAAAAATTGCAGCCCAAATGGACTGTGAATAAGTAGGAGCAGCTGCCCAATATTTCCATTTTGTCCTATTAGAATGTGCTATATATGCCCTGGTCCTGCAAGCAAGAGTGTAGAACACATAAATGCACTTGAAGAGTAGTAACAGTCAACCTTTTCATATAGCAGTTGATTGTATGTTTGCTGATAACAAATCACTACGAAGAAATTCAAAACCTATTATTTCTTGCTGCTTGGATTGGTGGAAAATATTTTAGCAATGATAAAGCCTGTGAATGTTGGGTCAGTGGACCTATTAGTGAGGCTTTGTGCTAGTTCCCACTTCAGAGGCACTCACTGATACCCCTTCTTCAACCTTGCCTACAGGAAACTTAATTAAAAAGTGAAAGCTTGTTTTATTGCTCCAACATTTCAAATCCAAAGAGTAGAAAATGGACTCAAAGGCATCTGAAATGATATGCTGGTGTGTCTGCCCTGCCACAGAAACGTCTGGTTTGGATGCCTTTCCTGGAAAGTAAAATTGATTCGTGCAGTGCCCCTCAATCTTCTGAACTCCTAGCCGTTCTTCAAGCCATAGATTATTTGCACAGATGGCTCATAGCTGTCTAGCAGGTCCTTCCTACAGGGGTGATAGCACTGAAGAATTTTTTTTCCTTTGTCTTCGGTTTATTTCACGTGAGAATACAGAGTTCTGGTGATGTCTAAAAGAGGCTAATCGTATGTCATACAGCAAAGAACAACCATATTTCATATCCCAGGTGTTTTTAATAAACTCTTCTGAATGGGAAGATCTAACCCAAGTCAGGATTGCATCTGGAATTGCGCACTTGCATGATAGCTGGTGTTGTCTTGGCTGAGCAGGCCAGAGGCTAGATTACCACATTTGGAAATGGTGACTAGAACGAAGCCTCAGCCCTGAGAATGAGCAGTCATCAGAGGGTAACTCTGTTACATAGCTGAGTTGCAGAGCTGATGTAAATAGAGCGCTGACACGGAAGGAAAGGAGCTTTCCCAAGGGTTCTTTATGCTGCTGAATTTCTCCATTCAGTGCCAGAACTGAGTGTACAATGCTTGAGTTTCTCTTCTTATTGCTGCCTTTCTTTGGAAGAAGTACATTTGACACTATTGTTATATCTTTAGCCTGGGGATCTTGGGGACCTGGACCTCCTACCGGATGAGAGAGACTTCTGTGTCCATGTGCTGCAGAGTACGATGGAGGCAGCAGGTGTCCAGATGAAGCTGACCTAAAGGCATCTCCAAGGACATCTCCAAACCGCCCCCGGCCACAGATGTAGTGCAGGAAGTCTCTTGACATCAGATGAACATGAATTCCTTTTGTAGGGAGTGGAAACAGATTTGTTTGTGTGTGTTCTAGTCTCTGAGACTTCGTTAACCACAGTTTAAAGCTCACGGGAAGGGGTAAGTGGGCTGTAGAAGCAAGATCATAGAATCACAGGCATGTTGGCTGGAAGTGACTTTTGGAGATGATGTGGTTTAGCCCTGTTGGGCAATTAAGCACCACCAGTCGGTCCAGCACTCCCCCTCCCCATCCCACTCCCAGTGAGGAAGGGTAGGAGGAAAAAAAACAAGGGAGGCTCGTAAAAAGTTGAGATAAGAACTATATAATTATGTAAATTAAACTTAAGGAGTTACTAACAATGCTATTGCTAATAAGTAATTAAAAGAACAAAAGAATAGAACAAATTATACAGGATCTCACCATCTGTGGTCAGACACAGCCAGGTTCCAGTTCCAGGACAGAATCCAAAGCCCCGAGGAGAAAAACCCCCTCTTTGAGCCTGGGAGCAGAGAGCAGGGGGAAAGAAAACCTTCAACTGCCCCTTCCCAGGGCAGTCTGCCTGACAAAAGATGCTGACTGTCTGCTAATCACCTGACACGAGGGCCGGACAAACACCGTCGGACAAAGACCATACTGCTGCTGGCCAGAACCTCCGGGTCCAGCTCTGCAAGCTTCCCCCCGGCCCACTCCCAGCGCCGCCGGAATGGCAGGGCACAGTGACCACTCAGCTTGATGTATTGTGGAATGAAACAAAATCTTACAGACTGCCCTCGGAGAGCAGCTCGTCGCTGCCTGGGACCAGGACAGGAGGTGGTGTATTTCAGCCCCCTGAGATCTTCACACTGGGCAATTTCACCGTCAGCAGCTGCGCAGTCTGAGGTGAGGGATTATTGCTGATGTATCTGTGGGGCTGAGTACTTAGCTTAAACACATGCATATGTGTTAGCATCTTCATATTTTAATATGAATCTTTTCCTTGTAATAAATGTACCTTGTAAAGGGCTTATGGGGAGGGATCAAGCCACTGAGGTGTACTCATATAAGTAAGAACGCTTGGATGTTGGCATCCTTCTATCTTGGTTGCTTACAACACTGTTCTAAACAAGTTTCAGGACTTGGCTCCAGACATTTGACTTTGAATGAAACTGGATTTAGGGAGGGGTGTGGTGTGTTTTATGTTTGGGTGGGGTGTTTTTTTTTTGGGGGGGGGGGGGTGGTCAATGGCAGTATTCCACTAGTACATGTTAGCTGAAGACAGGCTGGTTTTAGTCTGTCCATATAAGCAATAGAAGCGCATATATGAAGTCATAAGGGAAATAAGATGGAAGTACAAATCAGGCTTGCATACTCAGGGGGCACTCCAGGATTTATTCTGTATAATATATGTTTATCCCTTAATGCTATTTTCAAGATAGATAGTAGCTGAGAAGTCCCTCTTGCCCTGTCTCCAAAATATCTTACAGTATCTGAAGGATAAATATTTAAGAAACACCTAGTGGTTTTGAAATATGAGAGAATCATAGTGTTGGGAAGTAAAGGCCACTTTTCACCTGCAGAACTGGTTCAGTGAAGGTCATGGTAGGAACTGTTTCCCAGAACAATGCTGCTTGGAAGCCTTTAGCAGAGCATTGCCCATTGAACGACTGACTCCTAGTGTGTGATTGCCAACAAGGCTGTCAATTAGTGCTAATTGTTTTGGTAGTTTTTCTGAGTCTAACTTTTTCAAGCCATTCATACTGCTTTCCTTGGTCTTGCTGAATTATTTAATGTTACCCACAGCCTGAAAGAAGGCATTTATGCTTAGGTTGCAAGGGTGCCAAATTAGATGGCGTAATGGATCTACCTTGTTGAAAGGTGATGCTTGTGGCTTAGGAGTACCTGGATAGAAATAAACACTGACAGCACCTAGGAATAATAATTTGTTTTTCTTATTTTAGTTACAGGTATTTGCACACAAACGACACTTGCAGATGGGCTTATTATTACTTGCTCTTCCAGCATTTGCCCACCAACTCAAATAACCCAATATTATAAGCAACTAGAGACAGATGATGCGCTATGTCGTTGTGGATGTGAGTTTGCCTCCATCAGCTCTGATGAGCTGTACTTTAATTTCTGTTAGGAAGATCTGTCTGGGAGTGGTGTATAAGGAGGTGTCTGTGTTTCTGTAAGTACTGGACTAGGGATTACAGCTGAGAATTTCCAGGATATATTTCCACTGGTCTAATGGAAGGTGTCCCTGCCCATGGCAGGGGGCTTGGAACTGGATGGTCTTTAAGGTCCCTTCCAACCCAAACCATTCTATGATTCTATGATATAAAAATGAAATCTTGGGGCAGGGAGGAGAGTGCAAGCTGTTAGTCTTCTGCTTCTTAATATAGTTCAACATTTTTCTTGGTTATTGGAAGGATCCCCACGTTGACAGGAGCACTCAGCTGAGTGCCCTGGCATGTTGCCATTTACTAACTTTCATTTGAGTCTAATCTGCAAAGTAATACTAATTTTTCGAATAAATGTTTTAGAGCTGCAGGATGTTCCCACACTGAAAGAAAACCCCAGCGATCATCTGTTTCCTCTTTCCTGCTACAGTGGGGGAGATTATTTCTACCTCTTTCTTTCCATACTGTTTTTTCCAACAATACCTATTGTCCCAAGTCACCCAGTAACCTAGGTACACAACACTGCTCATCACAAGTAACCCAGGAACTTAGCATAAGCAAGTCATGAGCAGAATGAAATATTTCCCACCCTTTATTGGGTGACATGGTGATAGATGTTAAGAAAAATGCTAATTTTCTTTAGAAAGTAGTGAACCTCTATGCTTCACACCTGAACACTTCCTGTGTATTCAAAACCTGATGTCTTCTGGCTTTATGTCCTTTATAGAATGAAGTGTAAGATTTTGTTCCATAGAAAATTGTTGCAGTAGGAGGCAAAACGCCTGTTTAGTTGATCTTTGAGGAAAGTTATAGTAGAAATACAAATATCGCACAATTTAACAATTAATGAAGGAATCAGCATATAAATTGTCTTGATTGAAGATACTTTTTAGATCATAGAATGGTTTGGGTTGGAAGGGACCTTAAAGACCACCTAGTTCCAACCCCCCTGCCATGGGCAGGGACACCTTCCACTAGACCAGGTTGCTCCAAGCCTCATCCAGCTTGGCCTTGAACACTTCCAGGGATGGGGCATCCACAGCTTCTCTGGGCAACCTGTTCCTGTGCTTCACCACCCTCTCTGGGAAGAACTTCTTCCTGGTATCTAATCTAAATCTACCCACTTTTTTAGATGAACTAAAAGTTCTCATTGGACTTGTTTTTTGAAAGTAGTGATCTATCCAAGATGAAAAATTAAACCCTGGACCCAGACAGAGTTTGTGAACAACCTTTCTTACTGCTAAAAGCCATGGATGTGATATTGTGTCCTTAAAGAGGTAGTGTTTGAGGACGGAGGGCACTTTCAGAATGTGAGCTTGCGTTCAGAGATCTGTTGCCTCTCTTGTCAGATTTCAGAACCTTTAAAAATTCTAGGGTTTTGCCTTCCTCTGCAGCAGTTCTTCTATTCCTTAGGCTTATTTTGTAGAAATGAGTCAGCTGGGGAAATTTTACTTTCTTTTTTTCTTTTTTCCCTTTTTTTTTTTTTGCATTTATGAATACTGCTTTTGCTGTCAGGGCACAAGAGGGTTTCTTTAAGAAAATTTATAGCTGAAATAAGGGAAGAAAATGAAATTCTGCTGGCTGCAGTTTAAGACTTATGGACAAAGAACATACGGACAATAATTACTTTTAAAGCCTCCCTGGAAAATATAAAATCTCTTGCTATTAACTAAACTGCCTTTAAAACTAAAGCAAGGCCTGCACAATTTTTTCGTGTGTGTCCATGTGGAATCCTGTAGATTTTTCATTTCAAGTCTACATTTGCAATATCCTCCATTTCTTTCCTTTTATTCCTTTAAAGAACTTCTAATGCCTGTTTAGACACAGAGAATCCAGAATTCTACTACTGAGTTTGTTTATTTTTTATTTGATTATTATGTTTTATTATAATATTGCATGGGCATCTCAGCTAGACAAATATATGCATCTTCCTCTGATTAATTTCCAGTTGGGGCATGTGTCTTAATATAGGCAGTTCTTCCTTTGCAATGACTTTTCTGGTAGCTTGCAGTCTATTTGTATTTTCCTTGGTAATATTTCCCAGAGGTGGGATTTAAGGAAGGAAGTAGAACAAATCTAGATTCAGACTTTGCTTTTGGATCTCATCTCTCTAGAGGATCAGAAAAAATCCCTGAATCTAATGATGCACTCAAATGTAATGAAAATCTGGATATTAATAATCACTGGGAACCTGTGTTCTGTGCTCATTAAATAGCAAATTTTGGTGAGTGCTTCCCATCCCCTTATGACATACTAGAACATCAGGTGGGCATCAAGCAACATCAGGTCATAATGCAAATTTTCTTTGAGGTACAGCAGTGCATATATCATTAGTTTTCCGTGAAACCTCAGATTCCACTTTTTTTTGTATCAGAAATATGTGGAACAGCTTTATCATATACAATATGGGATTCTCATCACTTTCGTTAGTGAAAGGCTGGACTGTTTAGGAAGGCTGGTTGTTTGACTTGACATGTGAATTAGGCTGAGAAACAGATTTCAGGAGTGAAGAATAGTAATTCAAGTGCCATTAGAAGTAAGTGGCTGCTGAAATCTTTCCTGACTTACTGGTGAATTATATCTTTTTAAACTAATTATATTTGAATACGAGGAGGTAACATGACCTAAATCTTTGGGGTCATACAGGACTCTCAGCAGCATTGTCAATCCGATGTATTCAGAAGTCAGAAAGAAGCTTGACTTAATCAATTCTGAATTCTTCTTGCCTGTCTTCTGGTAAGCCCGAGCAGTTGGACTTGATGATCTTAAAGGTCTTTTCCAACCTAAAACATTCTATGATTCTCTAATTTTTGCCTTTAGGGCCTGCATTCTGAAGTTTTTCTATCTTCACGAAGAACCAGGTACTTTGTCACATGCTTTAAACAAAAACAAACAAACAAACAAAACCCCAAACAAACAAAAAAAAGAGAACACCTGGGATTTTTGTATGATTACATATTTCCCTGAGAGGAAAGCGGTCATTTATAAGAAAAAAAATAATTATCTCCTGTCTCAGGATGATACTCAGATTTGTCGTAAGATTTCACGGGATGAAGCAGAAGATAATTCCCGTGTCTAGACCTGTGTCTTGCCTGTTCCCAGGACAGGGCTCCTTTCTCTCCATGATGCCCCACAGCTGCTGCAGCCAAGGTATGTTGAGTCACGGCGTAGGTATTTCAAATTCTGATGGGTTCTTCAGCAGCAGGACTGTAGGAAGGCATTTGGAATCCAGTTACAACTGGTAGCTTCACCTGCTGCCATCCCCCCTCCTGACCTCAGGTAGCTCTGGCCTTGTAACATGTCCTGGTGCCAGGCTGTGACACACACGGAGACAGTACAGACTTAGAATCATAGAATCATAGAATGGTTAGGGTTGGAAGGGACTCATATCTAATCTAAACCTCCCTGACTTCAATTTATACCCATTACCCCTTGTCCTATCACTACAGGCCCTTGTAAAAAGTCCTCTCCCAGCACCCTTGTAGGCCCTTCAGATACTGGAAAGCTGCAATGAGGTCTCCCCGGAGCCTCCTCTTCTCCAGGCTGAACAAGCCCAATTCTTGCAGCCTTTCGTCATAGGAGAGGTGCTCCAGCCCTCATCATCATCATCTTCGTGGACTTGCTAGTTTTAAACAGTGAGGGCTCCATGTGGATTGTGTGACGGAGCGTTTCTGCAGAAATAGGGTCAGTGTGACAGCTCCTCCACTGTGCAAGAAGTCTAGCACTTTATATTCTCTGTAGGCACAGGGAGTTCCCCCTCAGCTATTCTTTGGTTCACACTATAGAAAGGAAATGACTGGTGGAAAAATGATGCAGAATCTGTGTTGCATCAGAAGGAGGGAAAAACAACAGGGTTGTTATTTGGGTAATCAGTACAAGGCACTTTAATGCAAATCAAATACCACCCTGAGTTTAAATTATCTCTTTCCAAACTGCTTTAAAGTAGGAATACTAACATCTCAGCTAACCTTTGAGAATGCAACTGGAGCTCTATAACATCTGAAATTATTGAGGGCCAGACGTAAAATTGCATTTTTAGAATACAAGTATGAAGTCACAAATGCAGACTCTTTTCAGTGGCACTCAGTGACAAGACAAAGGGCACAAACTGGAGCGCAGGAAATTCCATCTTAACGTGAGGAAAAACTTCTTCACTTTGAGGGTGCTAGAACACTGGAATGGGCTGCCCAGAGAGGTTGTGGAGAGATACTCAAAACCTTCCTGGATGCATTCCTGTCCAACCTGCTCTAGGTGAAGCTGCTTTGGCAGAGGGTTCGGACTAGATGCTCTCCGAAGGTCCCTTCCAACCCCTACCATTCTGTGATTCTGATATGTTTTTAAATGTGCAAAAATCCCCTAGATTAGGAGGAAGCAGTTGGATTCATGCTGTTGGTCTCCCTGTAAACTTTAAATATCACAAAGATAGGGGATCTGGGCAAAATCTTGTTTTCCTTCATTCACCTGGGAGGTGCGATGTTCGAGGTTGACCTGCGGTTCCCTCAGCAGCCGATGAGTTGCATGTACACAAGGCTTGAAATCCCAAATCCAGAGCTCAGCAGAGATGTAAAAGACTTTTTCTAGATGCATTCCCATATACAGTTTAATATGGTATGTGTTTAAGTCTGTATTTAGAAAGATGGATTATTCTGAATGTTTAAAAAATGCAAATCAGTATAGAATACATAATTTTTAATATATATTCTTTACCAGCTAATGTTACTTTAGAACAGACTTTATATGTATACATTATATACATGTGTTCTTTTCCTAGAACCATAAATGAGATTTAAACTTAATTTTTAAAGGCAAATTACTAAGTTTGTACTCAGTTGTGAATCAGAACGTCATGTATTAATACAATGTATGTTCTTTATTAAACATGAAGCGTCTGGAGAAGTTTTAAACTTATTTCTCATTGTTACTGCTCTTATGCAGTGGTACTTGAGTATTCTAATTGCTGAAGGGGAAGTGGTGGAATGGAATAGCGTTGTATCGCCACCAGCACTTTCTAATTGTTTGCATCTTTAGCTCTTGATTTAAAGAAGTAATTCTTGTAATGGAAATACTAGCTATGTTTTTATGTTTGTCGTGGGTGCTAAGCAGCTCTCCTTCCAAGACTGGACTGAGCTTGCACAGCTATCTATGCACTCTTATACTAATGAACTTAATCTTGGATTTTATACAAGCTGCTTAACAAAACCCAAATGGAAGTAGACTATATCCTTTTAAATCCTCTTCTCTTGTGCAATTTCATACTAATTTATAGCAAATGAGTGTCTGCAATTATTTGCTCAGTTTTCATTCTTTCCTAAATGCCATATGTTTGCTTGGTTGTGCAGGAGACGACTTGTGGAGACAGTGGCCTTATTTATTCTAGCATTATAACACAGTTTAGTTTACTTGAGTACATCAACAAATATGCCTTCCATGCAGTCAAAGGAAAAAACAAAACCATTTTAGATAGTATTTAGCATAATTTGCTTTAGTTAAGTCTAGGTTTTAAAAGCTGAGATCTTCTGCCCTGTAAACCCATTTGTCCGTAATTTACTGACTGCAAAAGCCTGTTATTTGCTTGTCCTTCCCATCCCATGATGACTGACTGGTTTGAATTTCAGTAGTAAATGAATTTGTGAGCACTGATTTGTTCCGTTCTGGCTTTAAGGCTTAATGAGACTGTAATATATCCAGGCTGAGGTTTCCGTTTGATCTCGTCGTAGTAGGAAACAGACAAGTAGATTGCAGTAGTCATTAGCGATCGCTAATACATTTGTTTCTCTTATGCTGACAGAATGGCTCTGTAACGTATGGGTTGGAGCTGGGGACATGGCAAAACCAGGGGGTTACATTATCTTACGTAGTGTCACTGGCAAAAAGGTTGTAGTTGGTTACGGAGAAGGCTGGCTGTCTTTCATGGCTCCATCTGCAGAAGTTGCAGACAGAAGGGTCAGTACTGTTTCGAACAGCAGGATGTTTTTCTGGGGAACCTTCTCCTGCCATGAGCTGCTCTGCAGGTGTGACAGCTGATCCTAATGCTAGTAGTAGGAGTGTGATGCTGTCAGTCATGCCCCATGGGAATGAATAATCCAGAGCATTGTGCCGGAACTGGTGGCACATTCATCCTGTGAAAGTGAGAGTTCACCTTTAATGTAGTGACTCTGGTGCACTCTGAATTCATTCCTGAGACTCAGCCCTTTCGTGTTCTCATAGGTGTTGGAGTGAATTATCTGTCCTGCCAGAACAGTCTGAAATGAATATGCTTCCTTTAGGAAAGTTGCAAAATTAAATTAAACTTTAAAGAAACCACAGAATCCCCTTTGAATATTTAACTTAAACCTTGACTCTTTTTTTTTCTTTTTTTTTTCCCCTTCTCACTTGGCCTGACACGGACAGAATCAGAACTGAGCGATGGAAACCAGTGGCTGGGAGGGCAGCCCTGGGCTGGAAGTTGGGGTTTTGGATGGTGGCCAGTCATGGGAGAAAGCCAAGCTGGAAAACCTGCAGAGGTGTTAAAGGCTGAGGGCCCACAGACCTGTGGCTCACTGATCTAAGCTAGAGAAAACTGATCTGAAAAGGTAGTGCAAAATGTGTTGTGAAACATCAGGATGATGAAATAGTATCTGCAGTGAAAAGGGGAACCATCATGGACTTCTCAAAAAAAATCAGGATATTCTGGGGTGGTGGTTGTTGTTTTGTTTTTTTAAAGTTGAATAGGACTTAAAAAAATCCACAGCGTATGGATACTACAAATTCCCACCATGTGTTGCGGCTAAGGTGGTATGGTTTGTGCAGCAACTGTTACTGGTTTTGAAGTGTCTGTGTGATTGAGCTGCTCGCTTTACCTCCCCCCCACCCCAGTGAGCGAAGGCTGTCAGCTTGTGGCAGGAGAGAGCACTAGAGCCACTGCAGACGATGTTGTGGTCATCTGGATGTGGGCATAGATTCCGGCAGAAACAGACCCTGGGAGCCTGGAAGTTTCCAGCGTAACTTGACTGCCCAGCTCGCTTTCCACAGACCCTGTCAGCAGCACTTGACGGCGGTGCTGACAAGTACTGTAAAACGTCGTGGATGTTGGCTACAGCCAAATCCTGATGGTGTGACGTTAGATTTGGTCATGGGAATATGTATTCTCATAGAAACAGTTCTGATAGTGAAAATAATCTTTTCTTGCACCAGCGTTTGGCTGGTAGCTGTATAGACACTTCCCAGGAACAACACAGCCGGCTTTGTTTGCTTTTGGAAGGTTTTGCTGCCCGAGTTCATGCTCCTACCCTGCCCTTCTCCACCCATTTCTTTTCTATAGTAGGACTAGATCAAGACACAGTGGGTTTTATAAGAAACCTTATGCTTTTTGGTGTCTCAGTGACAAAACAGATAAGGAAGTCAAGTGTCTTTTCCTGGCATACAAACATTTACTGGCTGGAAGAAACAGCGTGTGGGGAATATCCAAACATTTACAGAGAGAAGAACGGCCGTGGCAGCTGTGCTGTATTTTATAACTGTGATAAAGATAAAATCATTCTGGTGCTTCTCTGAATCTAAGGAAATGATTTAGTTGAGAACAAGAGAAAAGACATTTTCCGGTGTACATGAAGAAACCCACATGCATGCTCCACTTAAATTCTAGTGCAACAATTTCGGCAACTTTAAGAACTTAAAGAACTTTAAGAACTTTCGGCAACTTTAAGAACTTAAAGTGTTTTCCTTGCAACACAATGCTCCCTGGGGACACATGGAGCAGGGCATGATAGCCCAGGCAGGGTGTAGGAAGTTCTCTGGGATCCTTATGCCTTGTGATGTCTTTGGTTTTTAAAGGGAGTTCCAGATTCTGTGATCTGGTTTTCAGGAGTGGCTACTCCACAGGTAGGTGAGGTCCTTTCTTTAAAACTTTGTTGGGGTTTGAAACACTGTGATAACTTCACAGTTCGGAATGTGTTACGCACATCCTGGTGGCGTGGTGAAAATATTAGATGGTGCTAGATGGGTAATACAATCCTGTGGGCAGATAACAGGGACTGTGACTAAGACTTGTGGAGGTCCAGCCATAATAGAAACCTTCAGTAACAGATGCTGTGTGATTTTCTAGAGCAAATGCAGTGAGGAGTACCTCCCCGCAGCTTGTAGCGTTAGCATCCTGTTGAGTGGGCATATGGCTCTGGAGAATGCCAAATGAAGGCATTAACTACCTGTTGTATATGCTAGTCCTTGCTAGTAATGACGGTTTATTAGTCTTAGAAACAAGTCACACACTTCTTTGTTGTTTCTTTTGAAAACTTTTTATGCATGTGATGACTAATGTTTTCTTTGCTTGGAATTTTCATTGAGGATGGGGCTTTTTGTTTGTTTTCCTCTTGTTGGTGGGGTTTTTTTTTTTTAATTCCTTTTAAAAACACTGCAGCTTTCTAAATCGCTTGCAAAAACAGTTGGCTAAGTTAGGAGAGGTATCACAGGACTGTGCCTAGCCCTGAATAACGAAGACTAATGGGATGAGAACAAAATGCAGTCTGTTTTTTGCCTTACATTCTGAGAGAATAGATAGATAATCTTCTAGTTCAGGCATAAATCCTGGGTTTGGCTCTGCTGTAAAGTTCATACATGGTGCTCTCAGAAGCTGTTCAAGGAGCTTTCTCTAGGCATATACTGAGTATCTCTGTGGCCAATTTTGTGCATTTAGGAAACCTGAGGCTTCAGGGTCAATCGTGTCTCTGGGAAAGTGATTCCCTGGCCTGGGTACACAGCTTCCATCACTGACAGCTTAAGTGCTACACAGATACTGCATTTCTCAAATCCCATGCAAAGTGCTCACTTTCGTGCAATCCTATCTTTTTGGATGCTATTCTCTGTTTGTAATTGTCACAGCCTCAGCACAATTATACTCTCCACCGGGGCCACTCAGAAAATGTTACCTCTCTTTCATTTTGTGTTTTGACATGCTGAAGCTTAGTACACCAGATTTGCTGTGAAGGTATGAGCTGTACTTCACGGGGTTTCAGGTCCAAGGGAACTACTAGAGGATTACATTCTAATTTTCTTTAGAGAAAATCATAGAAAAAGACAACTTTTCGTTACACCCATATGCTGCTTTGTTACGACTAAAAAAATTTTTGACTTGTAGAGACTAACTTCTTTGTGCCACATTGCAGGAGAGAGCATGAAACTTTCAATACTTGATACCCTTGGAATGACAGGGAATGTATTAGGTATGATTACATGAGTCCCTCAGCAAAGAAAAGAGTTCATAGCACCATGCTTCTGGTTTTTTCTTTTGCTTGTGCTTAACCTCTGATGCTGCAGAAGAAGCTAGAGGCAGGGTTTTTTCCTTTTCTGTCTGTGGACTAAGTCTAAATAGCTTCATGGGCAGGAGAAGGTGTTGTTTCTGACCTCAGTGGGTGATTCTGGAAGCCCTAAAATGCGTGATTTCAATAGAACTGTTTTCTTAATGAGAACAGAATCATTTTGACTCTTTTGGGAGAGAGGCAAGAAATTGTCTTTCTGTGACCTGTCAAGGAAGAGATGAGCAGGCAGAGGTTTTGGAGTCTCTTTACCTTTATAGTCTTTCTGCCCCTGAAAGTCAAAACATCATCTTTCCTGTCCAGTCCAACAAAGCATGTTAACTGCAGAGACTTTCTCCAAGAATCTGCAGGGGAAAAAAAAAGAAAAAAAAAAAAGAAAAATAAGAGAAATATATTCTAGAAGGATAGCATAATTTTCTTTTAAAGACTTCAAGCAATGCGGAGTCCCCTGGTAAAATATTTCAATTTGATTTTCCCAGCTGCAAAAGTAATCAAAAGCCTCTTTCAAGGTTTAACTTGCTAATGAGATCCAGTGACTGAAAGTTAGTTATGCCATTGTCTGCATGATTAACTATTCCCATCCTGTTACCAGATAGCTTTTATATGTAAAAATACCCATGCGTGGTGATGAAGTCAGCCTATAACATTCTCTTTGATGACCTGAATATGTTGAGCTTCCTAAGTCTCACATCATAAATCATTTTTTTCTAGGCTTGAGTAATTTTTGTGGCCCTCCCTTTGAATGTTTTCCAGTATTTCCACATGTTTCTTAATTTGTGGACACTATGCTGGTATTGTGTCAACGGCCTCACAAATAATATATATATAAAAAGAGAGATGATTTCTGTTTGCCTAACCTTTATTTCACACACCCCCATCCCCTGCTAGGAATATCGTAGATGCTTTTTACTAAGAAGTTCTTTAAGGAATTTAACCCAAAGTTCTCATCCTTCTCTTTCCTTCAGCTACTCTTTTTCATTTCTGTTCCACTGAAGCTCTTCTCCAAGTTCCCAAAGTGTGTGGCTGCCATGACAGTGACCAACTGATAGCCTTCTAACATCTAACTCTGGAAGTATCTATTTCCTTTTCCACAATTCTGTAGGAAACATAGGATCTTATTTTAGAAACTTTGACAAGCATCTAAACTGAATTCCTTAAGTAGGCAAGTCAGGTACAATCCTCAAATTCCTGTGAAGCACATAAAAACTCCATTTTTAATTCCCCTTGAGGGGTCTTGCATTTGAATTTTGTTAGATTCTCATTGTAGGCAGCAACTCTGTTCGCTTCCCAGACACCATATTCCTTCCCTAACCTTTGAGATGCGGTCTCACCTACTGCTCTTAGAATCACAGATTCTATTAGTTTGGAAATGACCTTTAAGATCATCGAGTCCAACCCTTAACACTGCTGATACCACCACTAAATTGTGTCCCTGAGCACCTTGTCTACATATCTCTTAAATCCCTCCAGGGATGGTGACTTAACCACTTCCCTGGGCAGCCTGTTCCAGTGACTGAATGCCCCTTAAGTGAAGACATTTTTCCCAATATCCAGTCTAAACTTTCCTTGATGCAACTTGAGGCCGTTTTATCTTGTTCTATCGCTTGTTCCTTGGGAGGAGAGACCAACCCCCATCTCTCTTCAACCTCCTTTCAGGTAGCTGTAGAGAGCAATAAGGTCTCCCCTGAGCCTCCTTTTCTCCAGGCTGAACACCCCCAGCTCCCTCAGCTGCACTTCACAGGACTTGTGCTCGTTCCACACGACATGTTACCATAGGAAATCATGTATTTTTGCTAAAAGTAACTTCAGATGAAGAATTATATGAAGAACACTTACAGCTCCTCTAAATGAAGAAGTGTTAGTATCAAGAAACATTTTAAGACTTGTGAGTATACTACAGTTGAGTCCAACTGAAGTACCTACTGTTAATTTCACATTGTGATTTTCTTAATTGAGATGTCATGTTGTACTAAGTCAAATGCCATGGAGAAATCAAGTGCACTATAGCATACAATTGCCTTTGTCAACCTGACCTGTTATCTCTTCACAAAAAGACAATAGGTTTGTTTTACAAGACCAACCTTCCATTAAACTAACTGATTGACATTAATTAGATTTTTAGCCTGTAATTATTTGTTGATGAAATTCCAAATTAATCACTTCTTTTACTGAATGCTAATTAACTATTCTACAGGCCTGTGGCCTATCTCTTTTATCCTTCTTTAAATATTGGATCTCCTTTGGCAGTCCTTTATTTTTTTGGAATTTCACTGGTTTTCAAAGGCTTGTTTAAAAATTAATATTATCAGTGCAGGGAAGCTCCTCAGCATGTCCTTTTAAAACTCAGGGGTATGTGTTATCCAGGGTGCTGAGCTGAATATCGTTTAATTTTAGGACATGTTGCCTAACATTCCTCCTTATTGCACATGGCAACATGGCAAACTTTCTATTCAATCCACAACACTGAATGAGATAAATTCATCCTTCTGCTTCATTCTGAATACAGAACAGATTTAAAAAAAACCAATTTGATCATCTCTGTGTACTTTACATCATCCTGTACAGTTTTACCACTCACCTCTTGCAGTTGGCCTGTGTCTTTCCTTCCCACTATTATCATTTACGCGTTGTCATTTACTTACTGTTCTTCAGCCTTATACATCCACAATCACTTTTTTTCCTATGTATGCTTTATGTGTTCTGGGGCAGTGGAACGTATAAGGTTTGTGTGACAAAGTTTTGGTAG
>NW_010261052.1:0-2751 GCF_000690775.1 Eurypyga helias
TTCCCAGCGGAAGGCACAACTGGGCTGCTTGATCACAGTCAGTGGGTGCTTGATCTGTCAAGACTGAGGGAGTGCGATGCGTGTTTTAAGTATTTTTAGATCACATACTCATTGGGCAAAGAATCTTCTGCTTCGTCCTTACACACGTAATAGCTGCTGGAGTAGCAGCTATCTGTGGATCTGTTCAGGACCAGCTGTATAGAATGTGCTGTTGTTATGTGAGCATGCTAGGAAGCTATTTCTCTCCATTCCAGCTGACCGAGGATGATAAGCGGCATTCAGAGATGTGAACATTTGAGAGGCATGATGCAGTCAAATGCTGAGACAACACGTGACTGTCATGGATTTACAGTGGGCTGGCAGTGCCTTACAATGTTTTATTAAGAACTGCTGCAGTCAGAAAAGCTGCATATTGTTGTAGGTATATGAATGATGATGAACTCTTTCCTGGTGGGAGCAGGCATTTAGTTAGTAACATCTAAGTTTTCTTTGATTTTTTTTTTTTTTTTGGTTCTTAGTACATTTTCTAGCCTCTTGCTCACATAAGAGTATCTTTTATTTCTTGTGATTAATATTACACTGTTCATGCCAATGAAGTCATCTGGGGTTGACCTGCAATGTGTTCAAGCTGGCATTTGTACCCTCCTAATCCTAGGTCTCCTTCATGAATATCTTCCTTGCCTGTAGGCTGGGTGGAGCCTGTTCTGTCCTGTGCTGGCACTGGTATGTGAGCAGATGATTCATAGTTTTCAGTCAATTCATCATTACTTATGATATAATCTGTGTCATCGTTCTTCAGTTGATCCTGTATTCAGACAGAAAGATCAGTGAAAGGAAGACTCTTGGTTAAACCTAATGGTTGCTTACCATGTTCTGCTGTCAAGCAGTGTTGAAAAACATAACCTACCCTTCAGAGCCCTAAGATAATTTTAGTGCTTAAATACCACTGAAGGGTAGCCAATACTTTCAGCATCCGGCAGAATTATTTAGAACCTGTCACTCATATTTGTAGCTCACAGTATTAGTGGCCATTATTGAAAATGTAGCACTGCACCTTCTGAGACCTCCACAGCCCTGAAGAAATGATGCAGTAGCCTTCAAAGCAATAAGCTTTGGAAAAGGGACATTACCAGTGTGTTTCATGGAGTATGGCAGGTTTTGGACTACACTTGAGCAAGCTGGGTACTTACGCCGTAGGCACTGGGGCTGGTCAGAAGCCTGGCAACAGGATTACACCATTCTGGTAATGTTGTCGTGAGAGGTGGACCAGCGTGGGTTAAGATAGGTTTTAGGTATCTGTGAAGTTTGTTAAAGAATATTTCCCATACAGGTATTGATACAAACGTGCTTCTCTATCACACAAAGACATGTCATCCTGGAGCATAAGGGAGTCATTTAACTGAATGGAAACATGGAAAATACCATTTCTTTACCCGTCCATTCCTGCATATGTTCACCTGTCATCAGTGTCATCTAATGTTTTTCAGTAACCAGAATAACAACAACCACCAAAAATTAACACCCTCCTTGCATCTGTCAACAACAGCTCTCCCGTGAGTCCCTCAGGTTGACTTACCTTCTCTGCTACTTTGACATGCAAAGTGATTTTCATTGTTCCTTGGGAAGCAGGTCTGTCAGCTCTGTCAGCTATTTTTGCTGCTAGGGAAAATTTGTTTTATCGATTGTCTTTTTCCCCCCTGCTCCTTCTCTCTTGCTTTCTTGCTTGTGCTCTCTCCCTCACTCTTTTTCTCAGTCTCTTTAAAGAAGAAAGGAACAGTGGTAAAGCTGAGTAGTGATTCAAGCTCTGCAGCAATACCACCTAACAGTGAGTCTTAAACCTACCATTCCAGTGCCTGCTTTTCTTTCATTATTGGTTGTTTACGGTATCGCTGCTTTACACACTAAGTACAAAATCTGTATCCTGAAGAAACTGTTATGTAGAAGAACGATCTCAGTTACAGATTAAAAGGCTAAATGACTTACTCTGTTGGCCTCTAGACTACAGCCAGGAAGTTGTTCTGTAGTATCCGGGCTTTGTGTGTGTGTGTGCGTGCGTGTTTGTGTGTTTTTTAAAAATTAAATGGCATCTGTGGGAAGATTGTGTGATTTCTTCGTCCAAGGTCATATACTGAGTCAGTGTGAAAAATTGAGTCTACTTCAAAAAAGATTGTAAGATTTTAATATAAATTCTTATCAGAACTATGATCAAGGTGGGAATCTCATGAGATCAAATTCTGTAGGAAAAATCAAACCAAACAATCCTTTTCTGATCCACTCCCAATCTCATTTGAAACCTTCAAAGTGCCAGGCAGTTAAGAACAGCAGTGCATGAAAGACGTCAGTTGGGCAGAAATGTTGTGCCTGTTTTGACTCAGACTTAAAGGAATTTCATGTTCTTCTGTTGGAGGAATAGAGTCCTAGTCCAACTGTGGCTCTGCTGAACAGCATAATACTAAGAGATAAAGAACTTGTTGGGGGGAGGGGTGTGACAGGGCCAAAACCCAACCACAACAGCGAAAAACCCCAAACCAAACACTCCTCCCATCCCCACAACGAAGCAGATGATGTGACTGCAGTTAGAAATACGTACGGCAGCTCTGCTCCACCTCTGTAATGCCCTGTATCTGGCCCAGAATGCGGTTTGCCTTTTGCCTCATCGCATAGGGGGGCCCTGTAACTCAAGGTAATCCCATCCTCCCCAAAGGCAGGTAAGCTCACACTATGGTATTTACTATTAAAAAGCCCGGAAGT
>NW_010261053.1:0-25059 GCF_000690775.1 Eurypyga helias
ACCTAGTGATTCTATGATTCTACAGCGAGGGGCGAAGAGCGAATGCCTCCAAGGCCATCTGACCTCAGATGGTGTTTGCAACAAACCAGAACAAAGAATTCTGTGCAGATCCGCTCAGCCCTGACAGCGTGTGCTCTCTGCACCTCCCCAGGATGCCCGCAGGGCTGTACATGGACATCAACTGTTCCACAGGTACTGGGGCCGTTCAGCACCCATCCTGTGAGAAGTCCTGGCAGTTCTGGGCACCCGGGGCTGGTGCTTGGACGTGGTCTGGTTATGATCTGACCTTGGGGATGCCCTTCTCATGCTTCAGCTGTTCGGTCTGCAAGCACCCCACCGTATCTGTAAAACATTTTGGGATCAGGGGCTGAGAAAACTCCCATCAGCAGTGTTAAATTGCTGGAAGCCATTGCCAGGCAGGATGAGGCTGTGATTTCCAAACCGGGATCCTCACCCGGTCAGTCTCTCATTGAATTTCAATTTCTTAATTTGTTAGTTCAAATTCTTTGCTACTCAAAATCATCTTTGTCATCAATGTTGCTTGCAGATGGAATTAGAGTTTTAATTGACAACCAGCCACTTAGTCATTTCTGCTATTTGGTAAAAACCTCCCAATTAGCTGTTTGTCCCTTGATGTTTCAGTGATTATAACAGGGAGAGAACTGTTAGCTGTCCCGATGACTGGCCATCACACTAGTGATTAATGGGGCACCAGCCCTGCTTTTCAGCAGAGGCTTGATGGGAGCAGGAAAGTATTTATTGTCTTCATGAAATGAAGTTGAAAGAAAAAAAGCTGCGGCTTTCAAGCTGCAAGGATGTTTCAGCAATTTATTTTGCGGTTCTTGACTTGTCTGATGTGTTGAATTCAGGAGACAAATAAAACGCAGCTGGAATTATTTTGGAACACCCGAGACATTTTCAGAATTGAGTTGTAAGTGTAAGCATCAAGGGTCAGACACCAAAGTCTCGCTCCTGTTCAAGAGACAAAAATTCAAGCTGTTATTTCTTGCTAAAGCATCTGCAGAATAATCTCTATGCGGTGTACAGTGACCCGTAGGCTGACCCGTGCTGCCACCTCATTTCCATGAGTCTGCTGGCATCTCTGATCCTCTTCAGGGATGGCAACTGCCTGTGGCTGGCCTTTTCCTGATGGTAATTTGGGGGAACTATACCATAACTGGGGAGGGGATTCTCTACCTCTGCTCAGCTCTGGGGAGACCCCCCTGAAGTTCTGCCTCCAGCTCTGGGGCCCCCAACAGCAGAAGGACACGGAGCTGTTGGAGCGAGTCCAGAGGAGGCCACGGAGATGCTCCGAGGGCTGGAGCCCCTCTGCCATGGGGACAGGCTGGGAGAGTTGGGGGGTTCAGCCTGGAGAAGGGAAGGCTCTGGGGAGACCTTATTGCAGGCTTCCTGTACCTGAAGGGGCTACAGGGAAGCTGGGGGGGACTTTCTACAAGGGCAGGGAGTGAGGACAAGGGGTAACGGGTTTAAATTGAAAGAAGGAGATTGAGATTGGATATCAAGAAGAAATTCTTCCCGCAGAGGTGGGGGGGCACTGGGACATGTTGCCCAGAGAAGCTGTGGGTGCCCCATCCCTGGAAGTGTCCAGGGCCAGGCTGGATGAGGCTGGGAGCAACCTGGTCTAGTGGAAGTGGGGTAAGCGAACCCACACGACTGGCCCTGCACACAGGGGATTTCACTGTCGGGAGCGTGTTGGAGGGTCTGTGTTGGCACGTGAGGAGTTTGGGCAGAGGCTGCTCTGTGCTTGTGCAGCATCAGCCCCACTGGGAGCCCGTGAATGGGGTGATCGGGAGCCTGGCCGCAATTCCGGAACCGCGTATGACACAACCTCACTCCAGCTCACAGGTGAGATGCTGGAGGTACTAATTCCATCCTCTGTGAGCAAACCTATTGAGGAAAAAGGGTTCATTTTTACGGTCGCTTTCCCAGCTGTAACTGCACTCTGACTGCTATGAAAATTTGGCTCTAAGGGTAAGATTTATGGCACTTTTTGACGCTTGTAAAATCATTTGCTTCTATTAATACCCTTCATCGCCCCACTGCCATTTTCATGACGGACAAATCTGCGAGTCACAGATGGAGAAAACCAGAAATTAGAGTAATCTGAAGAACCTGATTTCAACCCACACAAATTCAACTGGAAAGCTGGGATGAGAGTCCAGGGACTTTCTAAGAAATGCATTTATCCTTGACAATTTGAGTCCATAAGAATATCGTCCCTGGCAAGGGGGATGCAGCTCGGAGGAAAATCGTCAGTGGCAAGGAGGATGCGGCTCAGACCCTTTGTCTGCAGAGGAAAAGCAGAAATGAACAGGACATGAAAAGCAGAAGAGATGCAGAGTTGGGGACTGCGTACATAAATGCGCTTTCTTGGGTGTTCGAAACAAAACGCTCAAATCTAGTCCTTGGTGAGCTCTTAATGAACCACTGGGTCAGTGCAAGGCCAGACCAGCCACCCCGCGAACAGCAATGGGAAGTTTGCCAGAAAGGCTCATGTGCTCCTTGCACTTAATTTATTATTCCGGTGACTTTCAGTTGAATTTCACTGTCTTTAAAGACTCAGATTCTTCTGTGTTCTATGGAGAAGCCTCGGATATCTATCCTGTGATGAATTAACCCCTTACAACTATGTTCATCATCAGGAAAATGCAACTTTGAAAACATTTTGTTTCAGGACTGTGGAAATGCCAGTCAGGCTAAAGACACGTTCACTCCTATTCTGCGAACACCGCTCCTTATGCAGCGGCCAAAATCCTCCGGTTTAACATGAAACTGCTTTTTCCTGGCTGCCAAGATTCAGCTTTTGGTTCTGAGTGGATTTGTTTATTGTGTCCAAGTTTTAAGTCCATGAGGAAGCAGTTTGATAGAGGAAAACCTGACAGCCTTTACTAGACCACTGGAAGGAAAGGAGCATTACGAAGGCTGTATCGCTTCCTACACACCACATTTGTTTTGTTTTCTAAACTAATCAAAAAGAAATAAACCAGAAAGCTGCAGGCCTCTCTGTTTGTTTGTTTGTGTGAATGTCACTTCCCAAATGTAGCTTTTTTATCCCCTCTCTTGTTTGGTTTGGCTTAAAATACAATGTGTTTTGACTGAGCCATGAAAGCTTTAAAAAAAGGTGATTAGAGATGGAGAAGCGAACAAAGCTCACTTCTGAGGAGGTTCAGATCATAAATGGACTTCTGACCTTGAAAAAACTCCTGCTCCAAGATCATAATTTAAATTTGACTCTAAGAGATTTTTTTGACTCTAAGACATATCAAGGGCACTTTTAGTTTAGAGCAATTTGAAAGTGTTAATATAAAGTGTTTGAAATTCCTTACTGTTTACTTTTTATAATCCTTTCAGTATAAAAACTGCAATCCCATCTTTGGCAATTTCAATGCTAGTTCTTAGCAGCTGAGGGTTTTGCTCCAGCCCAGTGCCAGCACAGATACTTCAGCCCCATCCTACATTACCACCTGCGATTACTCCTGCCCAGCAGCTCCCCCCCTGTGCCCTCCCCTGGCCAGGCTCAGCCACACCTCGCTCTCAGGGTATTTAACCCCCCTGTATAGGTGGGAGCTTATTTGCTTCCTTGGTCTTAGGGGCTTTGGGTTTTTTGGGGATGCTGCACAGTCAGTAAGCGTGGTCAACATTTTCAAAGGTGGTTCTCTGTGTCTGTTGCTTGAGAACAGCTCCATCGCATTAAAGCAGGGTGGTTTTTAGGCAGTGCTGTGCAATTTAGGGGGCAGCTAATTGTGAGCATCCCTGAGGGTTTTGCTGACAAGGAGTTGCCTTTGTGCCTCGGGGCACTCGGGTGAACTAACGTCTCTGGGTAATCTGTGGCTTATTTTTATGGTATCTCATTTGAAATGTTTAGCCTGGTCTCTGCCTTGGTGACACTCATAGCCTTGTGGGTTGTCATCGAGGGAAAAGATTGGAAGCAAGGAGTAGCTGCCACTCTGGCAGTGCCAGGCAGTGGCTAATGGTCACCTCTGGGCTCTGCAGCAGGGGAACAGAGAATAGCGGTGCTATGGGCTTACGATCCTGAGGAACAACTCATCCTGCCAAATGCTGGGGGTATGGGCTTCTGAAAGGCCAAAAAAACTGATGATGTCACAGCAGGACCCAGAGGCTTCTGTCTGCGCTGCTTTCCTGGCCCAGGGTTTGCTCTGCCTCCGTGTTAGCCCCAGTAAACGTGCCACCAGCACTAGCTGGGTTACACGGGGTGCTGGTGCTAGAGACATCAATACTAATTTCAACATTCAACTCGCCAACCCGGGTATAGGGCAGCCCAGCCGCAAGTGCTGAGCGATGCTGAGACACCTGAGGGATTTCCAGGTGTTAGTTAAGCTTGCTGTCTGTTTTAACTTGGCTTTTTCTCTCTTTACCAAGACAGAGATCAAACATTAAGAAATTAGAAGATGGTGGAAGAAGGATAGAATAATCAATCAAATACTTTCGCAGGCAGGAGTGACTGACTCTAAGGGAAACTGAGAAAACAGAAGCAGCTTCCTTCCTAGATTGAAGGTGAAGTAAGAAGAACTCGTTAGCATACTTTAATGAGCTTCTGCCCTTTTAGCTGGGAGATGATGACTTTGATGTGTGCAGCTGGTTGAGAAGGGGGTGGCTTTAGGTCCCCTGCACGGCTGTGGGCTGTCAGCCTGCAAATGGGGCCGGGCTGTGCCTGGAGACCTCAGCAGATGTGCTGATGCCACCACAGCAGTGTCTGGTCAGGCTTCAGCAAATGGGGGTGACAAAGCAAGATCCGAGCGAGCGTAAAGTCACTGAATCCAAACTTTCCTGGAGCTTTGGCTTGCTATCACCCTGGGAGAGCAGCTATGAGGGGTAAGGCTCCTGACACCTCTGTGGAGATGCCTCTTGGTCTCAGCCGCTGGTGCTCTCCTCGGGTGAGACATCCAAAGGGTGAACACAATTCCTCCCATTTATCTGATAATGCTTTCTTTTTACCTGCTCTGAGTTTTCCTGCAGTGACTTCTAGCAGAAGCGATTGGCACGGCTTCCTGCTCAATATCCTGGAGAGATATTAAAAAATAGCCATGGGAGATAAGGGGTGGCTATTCACAGTGTGATCTAAAATGTGTCCTGCTTGAGACGAGCAGTCACCTAAAAATAAATGATCCCTAAACAGATGCTTGGCACACACAAGCAACCTGTCTATCCAGGGACTTATTCCATTTCTTCAGTTTAAGATAATCTTCAGGGGTCTGTTTCATAAATCTGTTTCAAGTTCTTTTTAGGCAGGGAAGAAGTGTGATGTTTTTTTTTTTTTTTCTGGAAGCCTGGAACCTGAGGATTGCCATGCTGCAATGGCAAATCTCTTCTCAACTTCAGCTTGGCAGGGTGATCCGAGATCGTATCGGATCAGTAGGTATCAGCTGAGGATCTGGTGGTAAATTGTGTTTTGTTTACAGGATCCAAATGGCCCTCCCCCCTGCTCAGTCCACACATGCTATTGTGCTAGGGGAGCTAGAAATCACAGGCTTGAGGCAAGCTGATAAATATGGCTTTTATTTCTGGATCATCCACTGTTTTTTCCTGATCATACTGACAAAGGATGGATGAGGTGTTTCTGTTTGCTTGACTCGCCATATGCAGAATGTCCGTGCGTAAATGCTGCTCTTGGCTCTCAAATGAGCCTCCAGCCTATGAAAAGGCAGTGAGCAACACCAGCAATCTGGCCACGCTTGGGCACCTGCCTGCACGGATCTGCAGAGGAGCCCAGCTGAAGTCAGGTGTAGATGCTGTGCGTGTGCGAACACTGACCCGCGCTGGCCTGGGCACTGCTTGTAGGATTAGGTGTTTGGCTTTAGGGCCGTGCTCTTCAAAATGCAAACATCAGTGGTGCTTTCCTCACCTGAGTGAGGACCAGACCTCTTTCATAATGAAATATATATTATAAATATATGATACATAAAATAGGCTGCTGCAGTATTGCTTAAAACAGTGAGTGGAACTGCAGTCGTGATTATTCCCACCCCTCCCCGTGAAAGTGCATGTCACTTGGCACTTGCAGTAACAGTTGAACACTCAAATATACGAATTCACAAAGCAGCCTATTTTTAGTTCAAGGCTTGCTTCAACTGACTTAGAGTTGATGTCTTTATTTGACATGGCCTTCAGGAAGGATTTCTTTAATTCCTTTATAAATCTGGAAGTGTAAAATTGATCTTTTCTGGCTGTTTCTGCTACTTCTCAGCAAACAAATGCTTCTTCCCCCAGGAAAGGGCTTTATATGCTGAGGTTAATGGTATGTGGAGTAACAGAAACTCTTCAGTCAGCAGTCTAAGTCCTGAGATAGGACTGTTTCCTAGCTTATTAGGTAAGGATTTAATTTTATTGAGGCAAACAGGAAGCATTCTGTTGTGATGTTTATCTCCAGTAGCGCCGTGTATCTGGATGCTCTTACGTGATTTAGTTATCTTCTGTCCTCTACCTGCAAACTGAGGTCAAATGTAATATATAGGAGCAAATCCAGGCTAATACATTACTGGGCCATTTCTCAAAGGTTATTTGTGCTACTGCAGCTTTTCTCTTTTTTAAAGTAAGAAGCACCACACTGTTCTGAGCATTCTGGAGTCTCAGAGCATGTAACTTCAGAAATAACTTCAGGAGATGGATAGTCCTTGATCTCTGCAAGAGGCTCAGCGATGTCTGCTCTTCTGGAAGAACCTGTTACCTCTGAAGACAGGACGGGTAATGGAATACAGTTCGTTACAGTGACTGTGTGTTTGAGCTGCAGTGTATTTCTAATTACAAAGTGTGGCTAAAGCGTGTAGCCCTTAATTTATGCTAAAGTAAAAATGGAGTCCTCAAAGTCCCAGACTCCAGTCCAAGCAGCAACTGCTTCATGCCTCCCTACACACTAAAGGAACTCACATCTCTAGAGAAAACCTTAATCTTGGGCATCAGAAACTGCAAATATGGCCAAGATGCCCCGGACAACTCGGACTGGGTCTCATGGGCATGAGTGTTGACAGAGAAATAAGCGTTGGGTGGAATAAATCCACGCTGCCAGAACGCGATATGGATGTGTTTTGTTTCTGGGTGGATTTGATCTTCCCTTCCACAAGAACTGAGTGGCATGTGTAAGCAGCAGAAAAGCACTAGACAGCAGGGTAATTCTTCTAGGAAAGAGAAAGAAGGGCAAGTCAACTCATGCGTTCAAATTGCAGACCTGAAAGATGCTTCGCCGTGGCAAGGAGATAACGTGTCAGTAATGAAACAACAGGAATAAACCCTGCATGGCAGAGACTTGGCCCTTGCTAATTAGCAAATCTGCTAGGAAATGTCAGGCATGAGCTGTTCAAGGGAGTTGATGTTGCTGTCATCCAGAGGTGTCAGCAAGGCAATGTGGAATTTAACAAGTTCTGTGCAGGGAAGGAGCATTGAAAGAGATTACTGATGTGGATGTGAATGCAGCTCCTGGAGAGGGCAATAAGACCTGCAGGATTCTAAGCTGCTGAATTTGGGTGGGGTTAGGTTGTGTTATGATTTCTTCCTTTATTCCCTCCTACCTGCCAGCCAAACCAGAGGCCATGTGAACTCAGTGCGATTTTAACTGGACATGGGAGTGGTTTGTTGTAACTCCTGTGTGGGGATCTGGGGCTTGGCATGGTCCATATCTGTAATGGACTATCTTGCCTATTCTCTGGCCACTGTAATAGCCTTGGAACAGGATGACAACAGGACCGAGAGCCATCAAAGCCTGCTTACAAGCGTACAGCTTCAAATCCTTCTGTAAAAACACAGGCAGGAGCAATGAGCCCTCAGCTGGAAAATAGACTGGAATGCAACCGGCCTTGGCTATTGTATTGTTAATTCTTCTGCAGATTGTTCTTGAAGAAGTCTATGATGTATGGAATTTAGCATGTACTGAAACCTTCCCAAAAGCTCTCACTGCTGGAAAAACCCTTCTTGAAGTCTGGAGACTTTTTTCAGTCCCTGTGATGTGAAGCCAATCTCTTAAAGCTGATCAGGCACCTGGCAGGCTGAATTCTTCTGTAAAATGCGAATTGCAAGAACTGTACTTAGTTATGCAGATCCTGATGTCTGAAGTCTTACTCAAGAGCTCTGGATTCCTTAATAAATATCCTATTTCAGATTCTCCATGAAAACGCTCAGTGCTGCCACCCAGCTAATGCAAAACCCAAGGGGAGAAGG
Source organism: Eurypyga helias (assembly GCF_000690775.1). Classification (NCBI taxonomy): domain Eukaryota; kingdom Metazoa; phylum Chordata; class Aves; order Eurypygiformes; family Eurypygidae; genus Eurypyga; species Eurypyga helias. The sequence goes on from NW_010261053.1 coordinate 8,191, forward strand.
TGTCCTGGGGAAGATCCCAGTGGAAGTGCTTCTGTATCCCATCCCCTACGGGGTTCCAGGTACCAAAGCAAGAAGTGTAGATGACTGCACAGCTGAGAGCACAGCGAGGGTGATCCTGCTGTTTTCCCATCTTAAAGAACCGGCTCCACCCAAGCACAATCCTCATGTCCTGCCTCATCATGGGTTTACCTGCATGCTGAGATGAACTATAACAGCCTGGCGTCCGGGCATCTCAAGTGTATAATGCACAGATTCTCGGCACTGGGAACACTCACAGGGTCTGGTGAGATGGCCTTTGATGAACCAGCTGCGTGCGCAGCCAACGGTGCGAGTCGGTGAATAATGCTGAAGCAGCCGGAGTTGCACACGTGGTTTAAGATCACCTTGGCTTCCAAGTGAAACTCCTGGAGTGCTTCAGTCTGGAGCCCTGATTAAATGTGACTGGGCTGGTAGTGCTCGAGAAAACTACAGCAAAATAAATGAGATGGCAAACCAAGGCAGGAAGTACTATTGATTTCTGGGTTTTTAAATAGCTTAGTAAGGTTTTTCCTTCAGGGATGTTACCCCTACATCTGCTATCAGCTGCGAGTTTGGTGTAACCATCTAAAATTTTTCTCAGTGGCTTAGGAGTTTCCATTTTCAAAAAAAAAAAAAAGAGTATCTGGGGGTTGAAGTGGTATTTAAGGGTCCCAGTAGTCTTCCGATGTGCCTGTGTGAGACCTCTCTAGGAATCAGCAGAAAGAAAAATGTGTTCAGTGGGCTTCTTGGTTTAAAAATATAACTCACGAGGCTTTTAGGAGCAGTGCTTGGCACTTTCTAAAATTCTAGCTTTGAGGGAATGCTAGAATCGGTCATGCAAACCTTCTCATTCCTGAGAATTTGGGGCAGGCAAAGTAAATCATCCAGGACCAAAGGACAGTAGTAGTAAAGCATGTGACAACCCCTGACAGAGAGCTGGTTGGTGATTCACTTTGCAAGGGGTGGGGGCTGGTTGGGTCCCGCAGCGAAGCCCTGAAGTCTGAACAGATCCCTGACCGCAAAATTCTCCTATAGCTCGTGTAAACTGGGGGTGTTTGGGAGACAGAAAGAGTGGATGTAGCAGAACAGCAATGAGGAAGGAAAAATATTGTTAAAAATGGCTTTTCTTTGTCTCGCATAACTACAATAGAAATGTTCAGGCTGCAGAACCATAAAAAGAAATTCATTTTAAGGACCACGTAAGGAATTATGATGAGATTTCTAGCTAATGACCTTTGACAGATGGAAGGGGTAATAGAAATGCAACTATTTTCAATCAAAGAAGCAATGAAATGGGGTTTTTTTATAAATTATAAAGCTTGGCACACAAGCTATCTACTTGTTTTGCAAAAGAAGCAGTTTCTGACGGAGCAGGAGGGGGAGCTGGGGAGGTCAGTGGAGCAGGCTTCAGAGAGGAAGGCAATTAGGGCTGAACAATCTCAATTTAGTGTAGTAAAATTGCTGCTGTTCCCCAGAAGAGATCAATATCTGTGTAAAGATGCAGCGTACTCGTATGTAGTGCTGTCCCAGCTTAACTAAACTTGAGTAGTGCTGCAAATTCAAAAAAATCCCATGCTTGAGCACTTCAGCCCCAGCGGAACAGCCCACGTGCTGTCTTGCCACTACTCCCAAGTAGGGAACAAACTGTAATGAGCTGTTTGCAGTGGGAGAAAACCAGAGTGAGTTATGGTCTGGAGTGGGAGGTTGAGTGCTGGTGGGCAAGAAACAGAAGAGAAAGTATAGGGTGTTTTTTACAAATCACTTCAAGACTTTCAGTATTAGATTTTCCTATAACCAGACATTAGCTGCCACTAGATTGATCTGTGTCTGATGCAGGGGAAATAAAAGCCCTTGGAAGGAACAGCGAGGAGCAGAAAAATATTATATATAGTGACAGAGGCAAATGGGAGTTAGCTCTTAAATGCCAAAAAGGATCATTCTAAATACAGGCGTTTTTCCTGTCTCAGCACCAAGAGATGAACAACAGAGGCTATTAGATTAACAGGTGAAAACCAAAAACAATGGTGCTGAACAAGTAACGTTAGTGAAAGATTCATTTCCGTAGCTGTGTGATTTTGCTATTGTTTTCCAGTGGATGCCAGCTCAGACACTAATATTCCCCTTCCTGAAGGGTTATCAGAGAGCTGTGCGTGGGCTGGACCACTGCCACCCCGCGTGTCTCTGCAGCAATGCGGTAGATGTGTTAGGGCGGCCTGATAAATCTTCAGACCCAGGACACAATTTACAGGAAGGGAAAATAAACCTTTTGAACCATGAGATGAAGAAAAACCCTGGGTCTGTTGCTAAATATAGCTGTGGTTGTGAAGGCGAAATTTGGTTTGTAGAAATTCACTGAGGTAGGGAAGTGCCAGGCTGACCAGAGCAGTACAACGAGGTGGCTGTCAGCAGTTTGCAGGCAGGAGGGCAGAAAGGGGGAGTGAAGACGAATCCAGGCTGCCACAAACATTGAAGAAGCGGGACTAGATGGTGCTTTTGGCCAACGCTCGCAGCCCGAGGTGCTGTGTTTGCTGCAGCAAGTTGGCAGCAGCCACGGGCAGCGCCTGCGTTTTGTGGATGTTCACCTGCACAAACCATCTCTTGCTCCATCCTTACCCTGGGGTGTAGCTCTTCGTCCCACCTGGGTGCCTGCAGGAGGAGCGGGCGTTTCACGGGTGCTGCGCTCGTGCCTGTGCGCAGTGTCTCCTGGGTGTCCCAGGGCCAGATCCTCAGCTCCTGGAATGTGGGGTGGTGCCAGTAGCCAGGGATGCTGGATCAGCGGAACAAGCTTAATGGTTCCTGTATATCCCTCTCTGCAAAACCACTGCAGCAGTTGCCAATGCTGCTCCTAAATACCCTATTTGCTGCAAATTCTGAGGCCGTTATATACAAAAATAACATACGTAATATATGTACCAATAATGCTGAAGGCTGTAGAGGTACTGTGAAGTGCTGTAGAGAAAACTGGTTGCAAAGAGAGGAATCAGTCTTGCTTTGTGTTTTTTTTTTTTTCTTTTGCAGCAAACAATGTAACTTTCAAACGTACACAGGAGACCAAATATTTGTCAGAAAAACATCAATATAAGTTGAAAATAACCATAGCAAAACCAAGCCTTATAGGCACTAACGTGGGCAACTGTGTTGAGCCTGATGTTTTTAAAAGGAATAAAACTTGAAACAGTGTTGCCTTGCGACAATGATTTTTACTTTTTTCGCTTTTGCTCAGTGGAGGGGTCACTCACGAAGATTGAATTCTGTGCATCTGGGAGATTTAGTGCTAGAAATCCCAGTTAGGTGGTTTTTTTTTTATTTAACAGAGAGTTGGTGTATGGTCATTAATTGTGCTAATATGCCAGATATCTGCCAAATAATTTTTACTGGATCTGGAAACATAATTGCTGCTGAAATATAAATGATTGAAAGCTGCTGCAAGTTTTCAGAGTCCTGCAAAGGCAGAAGTGTGTGTTCTGGCTCTTGCTGCTCACAGTGACTGCATATCCATGGAAGTCAGATAAACCAACCAGCATTACTCAACACTTGAAAGACTGGGTGGTGGTTGTGCTGCAGTTGAATTGTTCTTAAGAAACTGCTAGAATTTCAAATTGTCAGCTGTTTTCCTGCAGATGGATACTGTCCCAGCTTGTGCAGACTTAATAAAAACCGGTGTCCTTTTAACCAGAAAAGAAAGAGAGAAGAATCAGGTGCCCTCATTTTGTAAAGAAGAAAAGCTGATATTCCAGAGACTTTACGGGGACTGTATTTTTCACATGTGTATTTCCCTGGATAAAGGAGCATACCTGTATTTCCTGTTCAACAGTCTTAAAGAAAAGGCGTAAGCAAAGGTTGCTTGTGACCTGGATTTTGTTTTGCTGCCTCTCCACTGAGCTGCTAGTGGGCAGGCAGGGAGCCATCAGCCCTGGTAGAATTATTAGTGCCTTCAAGAGAGAGATGAGAAATGACCAGTAACTGGCTTCCCTCCTTGACTTACAGGCAGTTCCCAGTGCGCTCAGACATGCTCGCACTGGTACCTCCTGTATCCTGGCATCTATCCTGAGCAGTGCCATACTCCGTGGACAGGAACTGGGCATTGAGGGACTGATGCTCCACAGCCACAGACCGGAGAAGCTCTACTGGAGGACACCGATTCATGCTACCTGCTCTGAAATCAGTGTCACAGCAATTCACACCGGTTTGGGATCTGCTGGATGTTTCCTCCTTTAGGAAATCCCTATACACTAACCCAAATCGCTGTAGTACGACCCTCTTCATCTCTGCTCCTCAGCAGCTGGTAGTTGCTACCGGCTGCATACTGCTTACCTAATCACATGGCTCGACACTTCATACACCGACGTATCTGCACAGTTGACTCTGTCCTGGTCTGATTTGGGGTCCCGTGGCTATATGAGGGATTGTCAGGATAAAAGGTGTGGAAATACAGAAAAGAGATTTAGAAAAATATGACTTTAGCTCTTCTTAGAAGGCCTACAGATTCTTTTGTTACACCCAGCCTGAAAGAATAACCAAAATGTGAAGAAATAATACCAAAATCCCACAAACAGGCCATTTTAAAGTACATACATTGAAAGGCTTTTTTTTCCCTGTGTAGAATCTGGTGCAAAGATTTTTACAGTTTTATGTTCTTCATAAAGAGCTACTGTAAGTCTCCAGTGCTTAGCAGTGCCAGAAAACTGGCCTTTCTTATTACAGCCATAAAGCTTCACCCACCCCAACTCAATTGCTTATGGAAGTGGTTGAAATACATCAACCTTAAGGCAAATTGTGTCCCAACTTTATACTTTTATTGTGACATTTTGTTGTAAAGACTGGGTGGTATCTATCCCCAGCCATGCCCTAATTGGTTTCTCTCATTTGCTCCTCCTTCTTTTATTCTTGGTAGCATTCAAGGATTTGAAGAGCACTGTTAAATGGATTTTTTTTTTTTTAACATCTTCCTTTGTTTTTTTCTCTCCCAGGTTATCTATGTAAGAGTGTCTATAAATATCCGAGCAAGTCAGGCATGAAGCAGCCAGGGACTAAACATAAAGCCTAAAAAAAACTACAGGCAACAAAGAATACAATGAGGAGGAGAACACCTTGACTTCATGTGACATCTGTGTACCCGCAGCAGGGATCCGTTAACCTCTCCGCCATGGGCCAGGCCTTGGTCTCACCGAGGTGTTGGATGCTGAGTAGGAGTTAGGTCATGCATAAAGAGCCAAATTCTTTTTCGAAGTTTCTGGATTTTCAAAATATTTGAGCCCTATCAGACACCAAAATGGGATGTAACTTTTCGAAGAACTCTTTGCCAGCACTAATGTTCAAATTAAATATTTTAAGCAGTAGTGGGAAGAGATTAAAATCCTTCTGTTAGGACTCCAGGATCAGCTTCACCAGGAGCAGATGCTTTAAAAATATGTCGCTGCTGTATAGGTGTGCATTTCGGAAGCAATGCATTTGCCCTCAGAAGTTGTTCTCAGACACAGAGGGGTACATGACGACTTGAGGGGACCTGGAGAGGGCCTGGACTGTTGTTTGTCACATAGACCCAAAGCAGGCATGTGCTGCACCAGAGGAAATGAAATGAATATCTAGCCACTGTAGTGAGGTTTGATAAATTCTTTGGAAGGAAGAGTAAATCTCATATTTCAGAGTTTATTCCAATCTTGAACTGAAGTTCGTGACAGGACTTGCAGTGCCTGAGACCTGGGAGTTGGGGGTGAGTTGGGATGAGCCACCCCAGTCACAGGCTACAAAAATTCAGTGCAGCTGATGTTGTAATTGCTTTTATAATTGTGCTCAAGACCATTAGAACAAGCTCTGATTAGAAATAAATATCCTAAAGCGTCCTTCATTTGTATGCCCAGTCTTAATTCTAAAAAGATGAGGAAATAAAGAGATAATTTATCCAATTCCTGTGATCCTCAAATGCCTAAAAGGTTTCTTTTTTAATAACAGAAGTAAAACAGATTGATGCGTATTCAACCACCTACTAAATTCGATGGGTTTGTTTATATCTGGGATAAATTAGCCAAGGCCTCGTATAAACAAGGTATGGGAGCTGGCAGATTGCACAAACTCCACAAGAGGATTAATGCACTTCTAAATTTGTTCTGAAAACGACATGGACGTTAAACTGATCAACTCAGCAGCAATGTTCTTGTCCAAAGGAGTTTGCAGTCCAATAGGAAAGATTTTCCTAGACATCTTAACCAGTGCCAGACAGCAGCTGGGGAACAAAGAAGAAAGCAAGGAGCGAGGTGGAGGGTCAGTGCGGTGCTGCGCTCGTTGCTGAGGACTGCCAATCAGCAACAGTGTGAGGGGGGAAAATAGGGTGAAAAAAGCCATAGATTGAGGTCAAGATGGGAAGATCACTGGTCGATCACCATCATGGGCCAACCAGGCTCAACTGGGGAAAAATAAATGCACTTTATTGCCAATTAAAAGAGATCTAGATGGTGAGAAGCAAGGACAAACAGTGAAATATCTTTCCCTGCATCTCTCCTTCATTTCACACTCCTCCACCTCTCCCTCAAGCAGGACAAGGGGACAGGGAAAGGAGGATGCAGCCAGCTCCTGACAGCCCCTCCTGCCTGTCCCTGTCTTCTCCAGGGGTTGTAACACTGCCACGCCAGCCTGGCACACGGCAGCTTTGGGGAGAAGCTACAGTGCAGCTGGAATATCTGTGCCAGGTGGTTTAGGACCTGCAGGAAGGAAGGGCCAGAACCTGAATTAACTTCTCTGCACTGGGGCTCAGTGATTTCAGCAGCCCCTCCCATCCACCTGGGATTAATGATGAGCTATTTAAATTGTAAAAGGCCCCTTAATTTCCAAATAATATAAGACAGCAGAGGAGTGCTGTCCTGATTGATTTGACTTGACTCCCTTTGAGTCAGCAGTGAGGAGCCAACCTTTTCCCTGGATATTCTTCGTGTGGGCAGAAAAGGCTTAAAGATGGATAGCAGCCCCTGACCTTGCTGCTCTGATGTAATTACTTTGATTACATTGCTGGTTGCCTAGAGCAGGAGAATAAGCCCTAGTCTCTTCAAGGGCCTAGGATAAGTCCAACCTCACTGTTCTTCCCTTTGCTTCCAGGACCTCCAGAGCCAGCTTGGATGCTCGTGAAGAGTGCTGACTTGCGAGCAGACCAGACAGAGAGAGGTGAAATGGGGGAAAAACTGTCTTCCAGCCTTCCCACTGCTGTCTGCAGCTGGAATGTAAGTGTCTGCTGTTGTGAACTGATACTCTGTGATATAAGGCACTCTGTGCCTATGGAGTTTATTTACTTTCACTGCTGTGGCTAACCCCTGGGGGGTTTGAGATGTTCACTTGTTAGTATTGTGGTCCTGGAGGGATGTGTATCAGTTGTCTAAAATGTAATGAAACTATTCTACAGGTGGCATCTCGTGCAGTGCAGCGCTAAGCGGGTGTCTGGCCTGGGGGTACTGGGGAAGGACAGGGATGCAGGCATGGTGGGGCTGTAATTACGTACAGGAGAGAAGAGGAGTAAAAGGCCATTGTTATTCTCTTCAGAGCTCGGTTTTGCTGGCGCAGCACAGCCCACGCTTCTGAGTCACTGCTCTCTGCTGTGCAGAGGAGACTCTCCAAACCGGGCTGCTGGGCTTGAAGGCCGATCACAGCAACCGGAGTGTCTCTGGGGCTGCTCAACAGGCAGCTGCCATCTCTTCTTCCTCCCCTCTCGCTTTGCCTCTGGACAGCTTGTCCCTTAATTGTGTGAGGGAAGGAGGTCAGCAGCCAGTGCTGACTTGTTTCTGTTAATCTTTTGAATTTTCAAAGGCATCTGAATTGGTAATGTCAAAATTAGAAGGTCTAGATCACGTAATGTATAGGTCAGCTGAAGTGGCAACGCTTGCACTGTGCCCAGTTTGGTCCAGCAAGAGGTATTTTTGCAGTATTGCAGAGGTATCTAACAGCTATCCCGAGCTGTCTGTCTGTCTACGTGGCTGCCTGTCTGTTGGGAGAGTGGGACAGGGCAATCTATGCACTGGAGGGTGAAGCTGAGAAGGAAAACAGCTGTGTCCCCGTAAGGGTACGATAGGTGTGACCTCACATCCCCATTGTGTGGGGCACAGTTTCAAGGTGGGTATGTCTGTCAGGTTAGCATATCATCTCCCTTCTTAGGAAGAAGTTTTGCTACCTGACACTTCTTAAAGTGTCATTTTGGAGTCTCCAGTGCTCTGAAAAGTGTTGCCTTGCTGAGAGGAGGTAATCCACAACTGGGGTAATTGGTCCATATATACAGAGTTGTATTAGCTGTGCATCTCTTTCATCGCTCCTATGGCTTTTCTCAAATGTTTCTTGAACTCCTACTTAACAAGAAGTGGAAATACCTCTGACCTGTCATCACAGGCTCAAGACTGGAGTAATAGTGAGATGGGGATGGTGTGATGTATTTTCGCAGAGGAATTTTTCCTCCTGGTTCCTATGGCAGGAATTCTCATCTGTACCTTGTGAACAGCAAGACAGAGAGGCTTGCTCAGGCTTGAATGTGAAATTCAGTTATTTAGTCTTCTAATCAGTTGTATCTGTGGGGTTGGTTCTTCTCACACCTATTATATAAACTGGGAGTCATACACTGAGCTGCAGCAGTTTGTGTGATCTGAATCCATCATGTTTCAGTGCAGGGGTAGGGGTAAACCAAACTGAATGTCAAGTGTCTCATTTCAAGACATTAAAACAGGCTGTACTGAAGGAAATGCACCATTCCCTAAGAGGGCTGGACAAGGCTTTATAAGGTTGGTTATTGGAATGACCTGAAATTCCATCTTTGCTCCAGGGAATTGCAGAGCTGATTACGATACAGCAATAATACCCCTTCACCTGTGGTCTGAGAGCACTCTCTGAATATTCATTATGTCTCTTGTGTGATAGGTGAGAGTAATTGTGTTTCAATAAGGCAAAACCAGTGGACAGGGTGGTTGTATGACAGACAAAGGGTGGGTTTCCCACAATGAACCCCGATCCTTTGCTGTAATCCTCTGTTCTGATGGGTTTCAGCTCAGCATAATGCAGGGTAGAGGTAGTTCTGTCTCCTTGGGGCACACTTTAGAGTGCATTGATAGGTATTTTGTAGGCTGTGTTGCAGTAAAATCTTCACTGTGTTTACCACTGGTTTTAAATGGGTGTACTTTGAAAAGGGATTGGTTGAAATCGGAATTGAGAAGGGAATTTGGGTGGTTCTATTTCTTGTTGTTATTATCTTGAATGCTATGTATTTTAAGTAGTGTAGTCATACTGCTATGCTGTTATTTGGTCTCCGTTTTCCTTTTGGTATTGTATTTTGCATGGTTAAATGACTCCCTTGAGAATGATTTTCTCGCTGGCACACAGAATATTTTCTCCACCAAGAAAGATTACCTTGACTTGGTACCAGATATTTCTTTGGTCAAAAACTTTGCGCTGTGTAAATGTGAAATACTAAACAGGGACTTTGGCCCTGGACTGGCTAACCATGAGGGTGTGTTGAGGCTTACCACATACAGCTTAACAAAGACCCTTAAAATGAAAAAAAGTTATTATGCCATCAGAGAACTAAGTGCTTAAATACACACTGGGAGAACTGGTTGCCTCAAGGCATTAAGTAGAGAATGTGGAGTTGAGCTAAGTGGGTTTGAGTAACTTCATTGACTGCTGGCAACCATCAATGTGTTATGTTTGTTTGTGTTGTGTGTAATTTTAAGGTTATGAACACCAGACCTCATGCTTTGGCCTCTGACCTTGCAGGGAGATGCCTTGCAAAGGGATAGAGTGCTAACAGCAGGTATCAGCAATTCCGACAACTGCCCTGCAGAACTTTCTGCTTTTGTTTGGTTGTGGAGAGGCTGCTTCTGGTACAAACAGCACCAAGCAGAAAAATGAGGAAAAGGAGAGTCTTTGCCCTACAAAATGATGGTGGAAAAACCCTGCAGTATGTCTTTTACAGGCCTCACTTTCCCTGAAGGAGCTGGGAGGACATGAGATAGCAGAATACCCTTTTCTTAAATTGATTTGGTTTCCTAATACCTTTGAGAGGATCTGGGCCAGAATGTGTTCGTGCTGGTAAAAGAAGCTGATGAAATAACTCAATATGTATAATTCAAAATCAGATTCTCAACTGCACGTGTTCTTCCAAAAGAACCAGAAATCATTTGTAAGAAAGCTTAAAACAAGATTGCAGAGACTGTGTAATTTGCCAAAGTGACAAAGCCACCAATTTTTCTGAAGAGTGGGGTGGGGGAGAATCTTAGGAGGAAAACTGTTCTTTCTGTCAGGGGAAAGTAGTGTAGTTACTGACACACAAGTCTGGGGTTCATTCTGTTGTGTATTCGGGCACTGATAAGGAAGAGTCTGAGTCAAACCCAAACCAACACTATTGACGAGGCATATTTTAAAGGCTTATTTCCAGCCGTGTTGATAGGCACAGGTACATACCAGCTGCTCCCAACCAATATGTCTCTTTGGGGAAAATACTCAGCTGGTGCAATGTCAGAACCATCTCCAAGGAACTCTCAATAGCTGGTAGCCAATGAACCTGTGTTTGGGCCACCTGCAAAATGAGGTGCATCTGTCCACTATAATCAGTGTCCTCTTGGCTTTCTCCCTGCCTCTGCAGGGGAGTAGAAATTTAATGCTGATTAGTACCAGCAGTAGACTGCAGCTGTCTTGTACATGCTGAGTTTCTGCACTGGCCAGCAAATACTGGATGAGATTCAAAGGTGTCAGTCCCTTGCCCCTTTTTCACCTACTCCTTGTCACAGATGAGCCCTCAGCACAGAAGTTCCGTTAGGAGCTGCGCTGCTCTTCACTCAGCTCGTTCATCCCTGGTGTAGGAGGTTAATTTGGGTAGCCAAGAGAATAAATACAGACTCTTGAATGTGTTTGAGGGGCTGCTCTGTACCACCTGATGTGTTTGAGGGGCTGCTCTGCCAACTGCGTTTGAGGGGCTGCTCTGTACCACCTTTGTTCCTCCAAGTCCTCGTGAAGTGTCAGTTTTCTAGCAGCATTCATGTCACTGTTCCCCAGGTACCGATGCCAAATTTCCCTAAAGTGCCCTGTATATCAGACTCGTGTCTTTGCACAGAAGTCCAGCTGTGAAGGCTGGACTTCTATACCTTTTTTCCAGGCATCGTCAGGATTTGAGACTTCAGGCTCCAAAAGCAAATATTTGGAGTACCTCAAATCCCTAAAACGGGCAGCGCTGGAACTAAGCATCAGGTACCAGGTCTGCTAGAAGCTTCCTTTGTAATCCTGAGTAGTTTAAATGCAGATTGATAAAACTGCTCAGGGAGGTTTCTGTCTTCCATGGATTTCAATGAGATTGTGGTGCCTATAGTTTTTTTATTTTGGGGCATAAACTCTTTGGTCATCAGTGACAGTTCAGGGCCAAAGCAGTTTTATGGCTCTGGGCTTTACTATACTTTCTTTATCTGTAAAATGGGCTTCATAATGTTCCACTCCTCCCACTCATATCACCTAATTCTCTGGCCTGTTTAGCCTGGCCTTTCTCTGGGAGAGCAATAGTTTCTGTTGATGGAAGGGTCCTTTCTGGTAGTTTAGCACTGCAAAAGGCCTTATTGTGATGAGAATTAAGTCTTCAGTGCTGCCCAGTGCCTCCCAGTGCAGATACTAGCTGGTCCTCTGGTGTAGCAGGAGCATCTGAAGGCTTGGCAACTGAAATATCCTCATGTGGAAAAGCTTGTCAACCTGGTACAGTTAGGAGGTAAGTTTTTCGTGCCATGGATAGAAACAATCTTTGGGTAGAAGGGAGATTTTAAGGAGAAGTTGTGTTAGAGGGGGCTGTCACTGTTATGTACCTTAATGTGTTGCAGCAGCATGACTCTACAGCTCTGTTACACCTCGCTGCTGGGTACAACGTTTTATTACCCTGTGGATGCCAGGGTTGGGAGATAGGGTGTTACTGATGGCTATTACAGCACGCTGGTGTTCAGCCAGTGGAAAGCGATTCCAAAGAAAGCTCATTTTGCTGAAGTGGGTTTTTTTCTGCCTTAAATCTGATCTCAGTCTGGTGTGCTTACGCTAGGCTTGAATGCTGGAAGCAGCCTTTGCATCAACTTGGCTGGTGTCAAGGAATTCACATAAATAATGCTTGAGGCTTTCTTCATGCCAGTAGGTAAGGGAATCTGGCAGGAGGTGCTGCACAGACTACTGGAAAAGGCAGACAGAAGGGTTGACATGGCAATTTTCGTATTTTCAAAGTGAACTTGAGTTGGAACATCCCATAAATAGAACCAAACCCATGGAGCAGAGTATTCGTGGCAGCATGGGGAGGAGCAGGAGCTGAATCCTGAAGCTTTTAATGAGTCACGTCTACCCCTGGGCTCACCCCTGGGTTCACGAGGGTATAATAGCAGGATGGGTCAACTGCTATGAACCCTCCACATACAAAATAGAGTTCAGCGTTTGACCAAATGAAAAAAGTTAAGTGCTAGTGAACATTTCTTCTGCTGTCAGTGGTAGCTTGTGGTGCAGAATGTGAGATTTTAAACTCTAGGCAAAAACCTCCCCATGGTCACACGTGCCAGGTTCAGAATTTTCCAGGCTTTCTAGTTCGTCATGGTAATACCTGAGGTCAGAGAGCCTTCAGGTAGGAGTTTGCAGATCCTGTGAAACAATGGCTCTGATGTGTCACAAAATGGAACAGGTTTTTTAAATGGTAGATCAGTTTTTCTCAAATTCTCAGTCTTATTTCCAGGAAAGCAAGTATAAAGTGAGGGAAGAATAGGGCGCTTTTTTTTTTTCCCTCTGAGAGAACATTTGTGGCTGCAAATTAAAAGGATGTCTATTTTCAGATTCTCAGTTTTGTTTCAGCACATTGTGGTGCTACATATGAAATAGAGTTGACCTTGAGCTGTGCCTCTGGATTCAGAATTTCACTGAATTCATTTGAGAAAGGAGGGAACACTGTTTTCTAGGGAAAAATTAATATTCTTAAACTTGAAATCTTGCAAGACTACTGAGGTTTCATGTAGTTTACTGATCAAGAAAAGTAGGAAAAATCACATAGGAAGAATAAGTTGTAAGTTAAAAAAAAAAGCTAAAGGTAAATTACTAATATGAAACATTTCAGCAGCCTAAAATCTCTTCATTACACTCAGGTCTGAATCCAGAGTCTTGATGGGTGATGCTCTCCTTTGCAAGTAACAGAATTTTGAATGTTTGGGTCCTTTGGGGTTGGCAAAATTGGGATGGAAATGATGCAGAGAAGGCCTTGAAATTAAATTTTCAAGCTCCACTCAGGCCTACATGTTGGGAAAGCAAAGTGCATTGAGAAAGAAATTACCCAGAGCCAAGGAAGTGTGAATAAGGCTGGTTCAGCCTGGTTTGTAAAAGCATGGGGAAAAGCCTGGCTCTGGGGGGACCTGTTGGCTGTTGAGGTCATTCCCTGGGCCAGCCAGACTCGGATAATCCTTGTTGTCTTCCTCTCCAGTCAAGCAACACTGGGGAAGCTAAATCTGTATTTGTTTTCTTAATATTTCTTAAAATTTCTTGGCCTCACTGTTGCTGGGGAGGCAAAGTGATCCAGAGGCCCTACAGAAAAGCTGGTGTGAGTTAGGTTACCTGTCCTCTTACCTGCTCCTGGCACCTTCTTCCTATTAATAACATCAAATGCTGCCTCTGAACCCAGTGGCAGCAGGTTCAGACTCTGTTTGACCTTGGGGGGGAGGGTGTCCTGTAGCATCACTTGTGTTTCTCTGTCTTGATATTTCTGTGCGTGCAATAGGGCTAAAGATACTTCTGTGCCATCTCCTGAAGTATAATAGCAACTGCTATGTAAATGGTAAAATGGACAAGTAATATAATTATATAGGAGTGCTGCCTAATTAAATGATTGTATCTCTTGTAAAGATGGAGTATTTGCATTAATATGAAAGGAAAGCTGTCCTGAATATCCAAAAAGTCTGAGCTCCCTAAAATGGCTATAAGGTACTTGCACACATGTACTTTCTAAAGCCAATCTTTGGCATTTAAAAAAAAAAAGTTGGCTGTGTGGAACAAGGAAGGGAGGAGAAGCAGGAACAACATATGTGTTTCCACCCCAGAGACAGAACTCCTGCTCTCCACTCCAACAGGCTTGCTGCCAAAACAGCTCTGCTGATCTACATTTTATCTGCAATGCATCAGTAGCTTGTGCAGCCCTGTTTTGGCACAATTCTGATTGCCTGTGCATAGATGCAACCTTGCCAGCCCACCCCAACAGAATGCTGCATTCGCCTGTAACTCCTGGTTTGCTGTGTGCCAGCCAACTGATGCGCTCCTGCGCCGAAATTGCTGCCTTCTGGAAAACCCAAGGGCAGGCAGCTTGACCTGAAGGAAAACTTCTCATGTTGAGGTTATCTAAAAATTGCAGGAGCTATGAGGAGACCCTGTGTATCTGGAATTCATGCAGGTTATAGCCCACTGCCATATTCCCTGGGTTTTGCAAGATGCCCCTCCTATAGGTGGCCACAGTATGTAATTTACCTTGGCATTTTATGAATCTGGTTATTTTGGAGCACAGATGAAAAAAGGAGATAAAACCAAAGGCACACAGTAATCACAAGTCTTTGGGGTGTGTAAAATGGGAAATCCTTCGCTAATATTTGAGGTTGATGTTCTCGACAGGTGTTTTTCCTGACCTCCCCAGTGGTCATGAGATGTGGCTGTGATCAGAAACCTCTGATCTGGAGGAAGAAGAGGCAGGGTTTTGGCAGGTGTTTTGCATGCTGATTCCACGCCCTTCCTTGGATCCATTTCTCAGAATAAATGTCATGATTTTGCCCATGAAGTACTTCAGCAGCTCTAGATGGGGAAATGAAGGCAGAGTCTCCTGGTTTTTAAAGGCACCGAATGATGAAGGTAGTAAGACTTGGCAGAAAAGGCTGCAGGAATCAGTTGCCTATATGGTTTTCTAAATTCAGAGGAATAACTGATCATACACCTGGATGCATACGGGAGCTCTTGAGCCCAGATTTATTGAAAGCTTTTGCTATTCAACACCAACCTTGAACTAGGGTAGAAATGTCTTTGGCTGACAGCCCCAATCCAACACATACACCTCTTCTACCTCTTGCGAAACTCGGCGTCCTTTTAGACAATTCACTGCATTTATTGTAAAGACAGTTTTACTTCAAAAGAAACA
Organism: Eurypyga helias; assembly: GCF_000690775.1. Classification (NCBI taxonomy): domain Eukaryota; kingdom Metazoa; phylum Chordata; class Aves; order Eurypygiformes; family Eurypygidae; genus Eurypyga; species Eurypyga helias. Next base: position 23,342 of record NW_010261053.1, read on the forward strand.
ACTAAAATCATACTGGAAGCTGTAAAGGTAGGATAACATCAAAGAAGGACTCTAACCAATATTGTTTTCCCTTGCCAAAGGCTGATGAATTTGCTGTTAAATGAACCTGTAATGAATTAGGCTCATTTAATAGAAACTGCAGAATGCACAGGATCTAAGTGCTGTATTTTGTGTCAATTGACAGCCTATTGCATATAATCAGTATCTAAATACTAGGGAATGTATCCCAAGGTGGTATAAATCAGTCCTGATGTAGATAGATCTTTACTTTACACTGTGAAGCCTTTAAAAATCCTTTCTGAGTTTTAATTATGAATATTTTTCTAGTGTTACTGGTCTACCATGACAGCGGTATTTCCAAAATGTTACTTAAGGAATAAACGATCCATTTGCTTACAACCTTCCCAGGAAAACAACCCATGGTTTCCTTACAGGTACAGCTCCTTGATCTTCAGAACGCTTGAGCATTTCAAAGCCAAGCTGAAAGTAATGGAAAAGGACCCTGAAGATCAAAAATGCTTAAGGCTATTAAGATTTATAACATTATGATATTAAAAAAAAAAATAAAAGCATGTGCTTTTTGCACAGTTAACATTTTTCTTGACTGGAAGACTTAACGACCTGTTTGAAGGTTGTTCATTAGGCATCTCTGGAGATGGAAGAAACAATAAGAGTGATTTAACAAGATTAAAAAAAAAAGCAGCAGCAATACATTTGAACACTGTCTGGATTCCAACTATCATATATTGTGGAGATAATGGCATATTAATGCACAAATCAATATACAGAATTAAAGCCAAATGCCCAGTTAGACTTCTGAAAGCTCTGGGAACCTTAACCCTGTCTTTTCTCTCTCCTTAAAGAAAGAGTAAGGCCTGGTGGAAGGAAGATATTGAATGTCCTGCTGGTAGGGTTTGTCTCATACTTGACAAATAATTCTGTTTTTCTTAATGATGTCAGGAAATAAGCGCTCTGTCAGCACACAGATACGGCAATGAAAACTGACCTCCTGTGTTCAGAGCCTTAGCTGTGTATCTTGCCATGCAAATCACTTTCTGATTGATGCTGGCAGCAGAGTGTCATTTAGCTCCTGTTTGATTAAACGGAGCACATCTGAGCAAGACATGAAGCAGCTTTAACAAGACTTGGTGGAAAACAGTGTCTTCACGCATGGCTTCTAATCCCCTCTTATCCAGAGAGCGGTTAAAATTTTTGGTGATACGGCTCATCATTGCTCTAAGTGCTTAACTGTTTATGACTAAACTGCTCCACTGTTTTGTCCCTAAGTGGGAGCAAAGGAGGTGAAGGGAGGGACCAGACAGGAGGTGGAAATTATGCAAGTTTTGTCTAGCCCCAAAGCACTAAAATGGCATGAGCAGCTGCTGTATGAGTGGTCTGTCCTGGGCTGTTTGCACGGTATCTAGATATGTGCTCCGTGTTGTTTTAGACATCGTGTGTGTCTAGAGAACAAGGGCACTGCTAAAGCCATTGGGAAATTTGGCCCTGTGTGTATGAAAACCATATCCAACATCTGCATCCACATGTTTGGGCTTTTGGAGATGTATCAGTGCCTTGATGTGTGTTAGAGAAAGGGTCTTTCTAGTTCAAGTAAGTCTCACTCTGCTCTCTCCCTTTCCGTCTCAGCGGGAGGTGCGGTTCAGTGACCACAAGAATCACGGAACAGCCTATGTCCCTGCCATGTGCAGGGACACCTTCCA
>NW_010261053.1:25171-27574 GCF_000690775.1 Eurypyga helias
ATGTCCCATCTCAATCTCCCTCTTTCCATTTAAACCTGTTACCCCTCGTCCTGTCACTCCCTGCCCTTGGGAAAAGTCCCCCCCCAACTTTCTTGTAGCCCCCCAGACACTGGAAGGGGGTCTAAGCTCTCCCCGGAGCCTTCCCTTCTCCAGGCTGAACACTCCAGCTCTCCCAGCCTTATGAAGCTGAGAGCCTGTGATGGACAGACTTGTGTGGTTTATGGTGATTTGAGCAGCCCTAGGTTCTGTCCCCACTTTGGCTTGTGCTTTCTGAGCTTGGGAAGTGTGTCTTTGCTTGGGAGCCCTCTGTACCTCTCCCACCTGGTACAAGGTCTTGCCCTTCACCTGGGCAAGGGAAGCATCCATCAGATGGGAGAACCCTTGGTGGTGAGACCTGGGACACTTCATGCTGAGAGAAACTCTAAATAGGCTGGGTTTGGGGGAGGGAGTCTTGGCTCAGAGCTTCCCTTCTTACCACAAACCAGCATCCCACTTACGTTTATTCTCCAGTCCCTGCCACAAAAAATACTCTTACCCCACTGTTGTCTCATTTGCACTGGAGTTCCTTAGGGAATCCTGTTGCTGAGTGCTGACCTTCCTGTTGCAGGTGTTTCTGGAGCTCTCCCAGCCCAGATTGTTCTTGTTTTGGGGCTCTTCCTGATTTTAGTTTTATTTCTCCTTTTGGTCCCTTTAGCTGTAGGAAAAGTTTGAATTACAACAGTAGATGGCACTCTATCAATCCTTCTCAAGCACACTGCAGGGCAGAGGAGCTGGAAGTAGAAAGGTGATTTTAGTTGCTAGAAAATGAGTGCTAGGAAGGAAGACTAAGTAGGAGCAACCCAAGGCTCTGCTGTCTCTGTAGTCTGCGGGATGACAAGCTGGGTCTGCTCTGTAGAGTACCAGTGACAGGGATCAATATCCTCATCCTCAAAATAGTCCTTTCTGTGTAGCGTATCGTGCTCTGCATGCTCGCCTGGGCAGGGCGGTGAGTGGAAAAGCCCTCAGCAGCATGCTCTGCTCGTGTGAGCCGTGTACAGGTGCCGTGGCATTCTACGGCACTTCCATGTGAGGCCGTTCTTCCCGGACAGCCACCGTGTGCGGGGCAGAATTGATGTGACATGTTGTCCCCAGGATTTAAATTGTGTTATATCAAAAAGATTCTTGCTCTGTTTGGTGGTGTGGTTTTTTCCCTTTCCTTAGAATAAATAGAGCCTTTCAAACTGAAGCCGTACGTCTTTTCTTTGTGCCTGTGAAGTATAATCCATCTTCATCTTATGTGAAATAGACACTGCCCTTTCAGCCCATTGTTAATGATTTCCCATTTGGTTTTTTTGTAGCAATCCTAAAAATGGATTTGTACTTCACCGTACAAGCCTCTGTACAACACCCTCAGCATGCATTTTGCATCCAAGCCTCCTTCTCTGCGTTTGTTCTCAGCCACATATGGTAGGTGTGTAACCGTAAAGCTCCATCGTGGAATTAGGAGGTGTGATGAATTCTTCAGCCCTGTTGTTTTAAAGTTAGCAACACTATTCTCTGAAAAAAAACCACCAAGTCAGCATCACTGCACCAGCCTTAACTACGGGTAAAGGAAAAACAATGTATAATGGGATGGTTGGTTAAACTCTAACTCTTGTTTAGCATCTCTTAATGCTCTCCTGGAGATTTGCAGTCACGTCTCTACAGTGAGTTTTCATTTGCTGTGCAGAGAAGGAGTTCTTCAGGGAATCTTTAAATAACCATTTACGGCAACAGTCTTTTCCCAGCTTGTCACTGCTTCCTTGTGAAAACGCTCCAAATGTGAGAAATCTCTTACCCCAGCTAAATTCTAGAGATTTCAGATGATCAGGTAAAATTGTAGATATCAGTGTTCTATCTTCTTGTCAAGAAGATGCTTTTAATAAGCAATGTGCTGAAATACCCAGGATCAGATGTTTCCTGAGGGTTTGAAATAGGAATTTGCAAAGGTTTCTCAGCTGAAGCAAACGTGCACCAGGGAAACACTTCCCATTGTGAGGTGAGGGAATATTATGGGGTTTCTGCTGCATGTTTTGGAGCTTATTTGTACCCTCTCAGGAGGTAGCCAGGGAAAATTTCCCTGAGAGATTAAAAAGCTGAAGAAAGTAGAAATCAAGCCAGTCTGCTTCACAAGGTGATAACCTACTGTCATCTGGCCGGAGGAACAGAATTACATTAATGGGAACAGAACCTTTGCTGGTGAGTGACAGTCGGTGACCTTCAAGGAGAGCATGAAGGTAATGCTATGTCCAAAACATTTTACTAGCACTGTCCAAAGCTGCTTTCCCCCCAAAGGTCCCCAGAAAGCCCATATAGTGCCTGGGAGTATTTTATGTTGATTCTGACTTCAGTGACCATGTCTGGAATGTGGTGGCCATTCAGCAG
>NW_010261053.1:27589-41175 GCF_000690775.1 Eurypyga helias
TTAGTGGGTATTTCTGTGTATCTAGCTGTTCTATCTACATGGCAAAAATGAAAAGGCTGTATTTGTACAGGTTAGAATTAGAAAGAAAATCTAAGGGCATTTGCAATTATATGGCGTATTCCTTCCTGGATGCCAGAGAAGATATAGATTCCGCTAAAATCTATTCTAAGTTAGTCTACATAAAATTTCATGCTATTGGCTTAGTGGGTATTTCTGTGTATCTAGCTGTTCTATCTACATGGCAAAAATGAAAAGGCTGTATTTGTACAGGTTAGAATTAGAAAGAAAATCTAAGGGCATTTGCAATTATATGGCGTATTCCTTCCTGGATGCCAGAGAAGATATAGATTCCGCTAAAATCTATTCTAAGTTAGTCTACATAAAATTTCATGCTATTGGCTGAAAGACAGGATCCTCCAGACACTTCAGGAAGCAAAGTTCAGTAGCTAAAATATTTTTGTGGTGTGGTTTTTTTTTTTTTCTTCCCCTTGTTAGGTATTTTATTTTCTCTGTAGCCACTTCTTCTGATCAGTCAAAGCCTGATCTTGGGCTCTTTTCCATCCAGTTAGCTTCAGCAATTGAAATCTAAAGATGACATGGGAAGGGTTGTAAAATGATAATGGTGAGCCTGAGGGAGATGAGGAAAGGGTGGTGCGATTCAAAGAAGATATTGTCACGAGTTCCCTTGTTAATGAGAATGAGTGCCTGCAGCTAATAGTCTTCTGGAGCATTAAGGTCTAAGCACATTACAATGGACCATAGACTTTGACTCTCACATGACTTCCATAATGTATGTAGACTAAATCCCAGTGCAAAAAATAATGTAGCCCTTAATGCAGTAATAAGATTACATGGATGGCTCCTCGAGATGGCCAAGCTAAATCAATACAGGCTTCCCAAGCCCTTATGCCCACATTGTGTCCCATTATCTCCCATCCCTTAAGAGGACTGTTTTCCAATAAAGTGCCCAAATATGCTTTTTCATTGTACAGCATGACAGCTGTGGTGCTGCAGCTTCAGCATAGCATGTAAGTATGCAGGCACATACCTATTTATATGTTTGTGTATAAAAGATGATTACTCAGTACTACACTTCAATACTAATCATATGACATCCTTTCATATATATTCTTAACTTCCCATAAACATGGATGAACAACCTCAATACAAAATTGGTGAATTCAGTACCGTTTTTAATAAAGATACATGTATTACATTATACGTTTTCTCACTCTGCACCCGTGTATAAACTTAGCAGAAACCTGTTCATCTGAGTCTCAAAAATTGGGAGTCAAAGTGGCAAGAGAAATATTAATTCCTTTTTAGCATCATCCCTCAGTAGTCTGAAGAAATGACAAAGTCACGGACAAAGTCTGCGCTCTCTCAGTAAAGGAGGCTGCTCTGACAGTCCCTTTGGACCCCACTATAGAAATATTTCATATGGCTATTGACTTTAATCAGCGGTAAATCATTCCTTTACAATCTAGGTCCTGCAACTCCTTAGTCACGTGAGTGTCCCTTAATGGCTCCTCTACTTCTGCTGGCATTGTGTCAGTTATTTGTGTTCATCGGGCTATTCAGGATCAAGCCCTGTATCAGCTATGCAAAAATGTCATGTGCTCATTGTCCAAATACATCACTTTGTATCTGTAGCATAAATAGATGGGAAAGATTTGGGGAAATGGGTACTATACTGATGGAGTTTTTTTATCTTTATGCTACCTATTTAGGTCACCAGGGAACAAGGTATAAACATAAATTTAAGGCAGATTTTTTTTTTTTCTAAACCTATTTCTGTTTCACATTTAGGTGGTTTCTTGGCAGGCAGCGGTTGGCCAAATCCTAATAGCTTTGTCCTGAGGCTGAGGTCCCCAGCACCATGGGTGTTCCAGCCGGGAAAGCTGTGGGGGGAGCAATGTTGGTGTAGTGCCCCTTGGCATGCCTTTGGAATCCCCATTGCCTGGGAGCTCTAGGCTTTGTGGATTTTGGAACCCTAACCCTAATAGCTTTGGCCTGAGGCTGAGACGACTTGCTCTCAGGAAAAGCTGCTTCCTGACACCTACTTCCTTACTCTATTTCTCTGGCAGGTAGGGGTGATGCTCACTCTAAAACATGTGTAACTGAGATAAATCTGACGGCTTTGCTATCCAAATATGCAGCTATATCTTCAGGATTCTGCTGTCTTATCTCCGTTTTTCTTTTTATCAGTTCCACCTTTGCTACTGTCTACTTCAGGACGGTTGTTCAAGGCTGTAGGGCAAACACCCTGCATCTGTGGGGGTTGTACATCGTGCCACGGCTACAGGGAATATGCAGAAAATCAATGAGGGGCTGCGTAGCACGGGGCTGAGGAGTTCAGTCAGTGTCCAGTGCGAAGCAGAGAAAAGCCGTGGTCAAGCCAAGGGCATTGCAATCAGATAATTGATTGTAAGGGTGAGGAACGCAGAAATCTGCTGCATTGGCAGAATTGGTCCAGTGCACAAATTTCATTCACATGAGGTTGTGGTTTTTTTTAAAGTAATGTAGTTAATTGAAATATTTTAACCTTCTCTGACAAACATGCTTGTTATTCATTATTTAAGCAGTGCCCTTAGAGGAAATGTGATTTTGCTATAGTAAGTAAATGGCACATCACTTAATGAAGGCTAAACTGCCTTCTGATGAGAAATGTGGAATTTTGGAAGTTTTATAAAGGCATTTTTAGAGGAGAATCTGAGTTAGGAGAGGACAGAGGCTACTGCATATCCATAGCTCTCATTGAAAACAGCTGTATATACACACCACCCAGTGCTGTCAATCTTGTGCATCCCCCCAGATCTTGAATGCTGTTCATATGGGGGAGAACTTTTATTTGCCCTGTAGGAAATGAGTGTAATTTACTGTATTTAAATGTAAAGCATGTGCATTTTTGCTAAAGGAATGCTCTAAGAGCTTATTATAAAGAAGTTATCTGGGAGCAGGAGGGGATGTGACTCTAACAAAGAGTTATTTTGGAATAGATCTGAAGAAATAACCTCATCTGAAAATTTAAACCAGAATAACTTGGCCAATAACTGTTCTGAAGGAGACTTTCCCAATTTACTTTTTTTTTTCCAGAGTGCGTTTCCAAAAGGGACCTAATCTACAAGAGCTGTTGATTCTGGTACTTTGCTCCTTCCTGCGAAGGTCACCTTCCTTTCTGTGTGCTCCAAACTGCAATGGATGTCATGAACTCTATGCAGGTTGAAGAGGTGTGGCTTTAGTAACTAGATGCTCATAATAATCCATCTTAGTGGTGATGTTTGAGTGGAAACTCTTGCTTTTTATAGCAGCATATTGTTGAGCGCCAACAAGGGTATATGGGAGATGATCTTGGTTGCAAACTGGTCCTTCACGTTGTCTCCGCCATCGTCAGAAATGCATTTGGAAACGATCTTGAGTGAAACTCTCGTCCTCTGAACTTTCTCTTTTCTGCTTATAGTAATTACTCTGTCTAGGCCCTGCTTTGTCCAGCTTCAGTCCCTCTTCTCATTGAACTATACTTGAGGACAATTTTTAAATATATTTTGGCCTGTTACCATGTAAAAGGTGATGAGTGAGTGTCAGAGGTGTAAATCTGCAAATGTACTTAATCAGCTTTTGGCCGTTCTTGGCCATCTCCTGCTTTACTCGCACCTTTTGCATTATTGATAATAAAAGCTCAGCACTGCATATTAAAAACAGAAGAAGGAAAGCTGAACTGCGGGAAGGTCGGAGTCAGCTGAAAATAAATGTGACTTTACAGCTCCAAGTGGCAATTCCACCATTCTGCTGCTCCAATCTGTCATGCCAGTTTTATATAGTGTGAACAGAGTTCAGGTTTTTTTGCCATGAATCTGGAGGAAGAACAGAGATAAACTTGAGATTGATTTAAAAAAAAAAAAAACATATATATATGTAACAATTAAAAAGAAAAAAAAGCAAAGTTCAGGAGCATCAGTAAAAGTTATTCATCACTGTTAAATAGATGGCTTTGCCTGGAAGCATCAGTACTTGGCGTTTTGCCCAGCTAATTCTCACGCACACTTGAGAGCTGACAAAACCAGAAACGCATGATGTTTTCTGGTAAGGGGGTTATGCCTTTTCAGTTGACAACGGGGTATGCTGCACATGGACCAAAGCATCCACGAATATGCAACTGAAATAATAGTGCTTTGATAATGTGGAGTGAGGCAAATTAATGCCATGAGCTAGGGAACAGGGGAGAGATTTTTGCTACCAGCCTAAAGGGACCTATCACACAGCCACAGTATCTATTGGCTCAGGCTACAATCTAGGAATAATATCTTTGCCAGAGACCAAAAAAGCTCATCTTTAACTGGCTACTTATCATCCGTAAATGGAATCATTCCTGTTTTACCAGAACTCTGCTGGGATCAATGCTTCAACTTAAAAAACAGAAATCAGATCTAGGCTCATGTGAGACAGTGCTGCAGCTAATTGAGGCTAATGTCACTGCAAAAAGGGAGTGTGTACGTGAGATGGGAAGGGCTCGTTAGAAGACTGGAGGAAACGTTGATAATTCCCCGCAGTATCCGTTTGCCATGTCCTTGTACCCTTGTACAGCTACTATCGATAACAGCAGTGAGGGAGGTTCCTACGTGCAGATTGCATGGCAGCTGCCAATAGCAAAGAGAAACAACTCAATGTCTTCTGAATCCCTGTGCTTCAGCACTGGTTTGGACTCAGATTTTTTTTTCAATTTAGTATATAGGTAGTGCCTGAGAGCTGCATCTTCAAGGGAACAAGGGAAAACGGGGGGAGGTGGATGAGGGGCTTTGGCCTGGCAGTACCTCTCTTCTCAGGCTGGGTGCAGGCAGGGTGCAAGGTCCCCCATGCTGCTCTCAGGCTGTTCCCCAGCAGTTCTTTTCCTGGATGACCTTTAGGAGCAAAAACTGACTAGCTTGGTCTGTGTGCTCTCCACTAACACAAAAGTGCCAATTATTGTAGTGGCTCTTGTGGATTAAAGCACTTACCACGCCAAGGCTGGAGTGAGGCCAAGAAACTCATTTCATCCATCAGACGCCTTTAGGGCAGAGCCTGGTGCTAGACCTGAAGGGAGCAGACAGATTTCTGGGCAGCTGCTCCAAGCTTGTGAAGCTCAAAACATGCAATATGGAAACGGCAGTGCAGGATGAGGTGCTGTATCTGCGATCTGTTATCACCCAACAGATTGCTCACCAGTAACTGTCGATGAACAGTACCTGCTTCCCATCACCGGTGGCTCATGTAATACGGAGCCTCACTGCTAGTCCCGTGGCTGCCTACCCAGGTAGCCAAGCTGGGGCAGCAAGGCTGCTCCTATGGCAGCTTTTTTTCTTGCATAAAAATCTCACTCACACAAAATAAAAAGCTGCAGCAAACTCTTTAAATATTTAATAAATGCCAGTGTTTCTGCTCAGGAAGTCTCAAGGGAATGGTTGAGGAAAGCCATAAATATTTCTTTAAATGGTCTCAGAAATATACTTCTTTCAGAAAAGACATGTGATGATGTAGATGAAACCCACCAGGATCAAATATTTCTGTGCAACGTGCACGCAACGCTCTTTGCTTTCACTGCCCATATTTCATTATATGTAACAGCTATCAAATGCAGTCTTTCAGGCACATGCGGAAAACTGGGAGCTGGAGCCTGCATTCAGCTCCAGGCCTCTCCCTGCCATGCTGTGTAGTCTCTTGTGTTCACCTGGTTTCCTCAGTCTGTAAACATTTGAGGTCTCGCGTTGTCTCTAGTCCTGGATGTGAGTGGTACGTGGTGGCTGACAGCCGCTCCACCTACGACACTGGTGCAATGCTGCCTTGCCCAAACAAGCTGTCACCATGCAGGTCTCTCGAGGTGTCACTGTTAAGATTGTGGTGCTGCACAAAACCCTGCTGAAATGTAGGGTTCTCCCGTGGGCTTCAACGGCTCTGATCAGCATGCAAGGCTGGCGTCAAAGGCTGTATTTTTCATGAGGACAATTTGAGATTGATGGTGGCAGTTATTAGCACAGCGATGCAGACTCATGGTTTTGTTCGGGATTTTAACCACGCTGCATAGAATAAGGAATGGCAGTAATGAAAACTAGACCTTTGTATTAGGAGTCTTGACTTAAGTGAAGCCCTTTCTCTGGGACTACTCGTTTGCTTAGATAAGCATGTGCTTAATGCCTTTATTTCAGGGCATATAGCTGTATCTGTTATGCTCTTTTCAGCTATGATTTGTGAAGGACAAGAGCCTGGCAAAGAGCAAGTGTGTAACGTGCTGCTGAAGGCATGTTTGAAGTCCCTTTCTTTTTCCAAACCTCACAGGCTATGACTTGTTTTGCCCCTAGCTATAGAGCACTGGCTGTTCAGCTGATGTTGTAGCAGACCTTACTTTATTTCTGCCAGGCCAAGCCATGGGTGTCAGCCAGGAATCAACGCCTGTGTGAGCACAGCAGCCTGTACGTTACAGCAGGGGTGGTATTTAATTTGCTCCAATAAAGGCTTGCACGGCACAGAAGTGGAGGAGAATGCAGCTGGCTCACAGCTTCCTCGGAGCTGCCCTGGAACCCCTGTACATCAATAAGTCAGTTATACGTGGCTGACTCTCCCATGTGGCTGATAATCAAGGAAAAAGCAAGCCTACAATGTCTGTATTTTCAGAAGAATGCCTGTCTTGGGAGGGAGAAGACAGCGTGCTGGGTGTGTGTGCTGAAACCCAGGATTTGCAGGGAGGTGGCTGCGTGGAGGTTGATGTGGCCGCAGTGATGTGTGCTGAGCACCAGAAACAGCTGATGCATGAGCAACAGGGATGGGCAGCCTTCAGATAAATCCTAGGGGTTGTGAGGACTTTTTTTTTTTCCAGGCACTGCGCTCTTGAATAAGATGTGCATTTCTTTCTCTCTTTCCCCCTCCCCCCCCCTTTCCTGGGTAATCCAGGACTGCAGTAAAGTAAAATTCATTAATGCTCGTCCACTTGTTTTGTAAACCCCTTAGGAAAGGTTAAGCATGGCTGTAGATTGATGATGTGTTTTTAAGCCTGTAGTGTCTAAGTAACAAGGGATGTGACTTAATCCTGAATATTCTCCTGTTTCTTCTGGCAAAGAAAAAAAAATAATTCAAAGGTGAGCGCATAAGAGCTCTGTGATCTTGCAAGACAGCTCTAAGTTGCTCTTTTTTTCCTTAATTAAAAAGAAAAACCGTTTGTATCAAACCAGAAGAAGTTAAAACATGGGAAAATGAGTTTTCTTCTTGTATGACTCATTCTCCCAGCAGTAGCTGCACAGGGAATTATACAGCTTTGAGCTGGCTGAATCAAACAAGCCAGTGCTTAACTTTGCCCCACTGAAGTCCAAAGCACTGAAGCACATGCCCAAGGTAAGCAGGCCGGGTATTCCTTTGCCATCCGCTGAACTACTCAAACAGTGGAAAAGTATCTAAAGTCAGACCAGCGCACAGGAGCTATTTCCAAACACTGATAACTTTCAGTGTCTGCCCGTTGTAACTGCTGGACTTGAGGACCTGGGTTGTCTTTAGCAAAAAGATTTCCTACCTTCCTACCTGGAGGAAACTGCCCCTCTTGCCCCCAAAGGGGACTGCGGTGGATGCAGCAGGGACGCTGACACGGTTAAAAGTCAGCGTAGGTTTTGTTGAATCTGATCATATTTCTTGCACATCTCTGCTTTTGCAGCCAGTACTATAAATCAGAAGAAGAAATTAAAGATCCTTAGGACTGTGAATGGGTCACAGTAAGATAAAACCAGTCTCAAGCGTGGACTGATGCTGGCTTGGAATAAAGAGGCTGTCCTTTACTGTGCCATGGTCAGTGTAATACAACTCTTGTGCCTTGAAGTAATGTCTGTGATTCTTCCCCACTTGGCACTTTGCACTGTAAAATGAAATATAAAATTTAAAGCTGTCTTTATGTCCTTTATTCTCTTTGCTTGAAGAGCAGGATTTTGGCATGTTTTGCCATGGGGCAGGCAGAACATTAGATTCTGCCCTTGCAAATATGACTAAGGAGAGAAGAGATGCTTCCTGCCCTTGGGTTAAAAGGGGAAATACTTTGAAATGATGTTCTCATGGGCCAAGCTGCAGAGATTTTCATCCTGCATTAAAATTCAAGTGCAGTGGGACACAGCAGATGAAGCGGGGACTGGATGCATGTGGGAGCCTCTTGTTTTTCTTTAATATGCCTTAGGAGTCAGAATTCAGTGATTACAGATCTGTGCTGCAGAGTAACATCAGTTTACACCTGCTAAAAGTGAATTTCTTTGTTTAATGGGATTTGGGGAACTGAAAACAGTGCAAAGAGACTGGAGGTGATTGTTTAGGGGCCACAAGCAATCTTCTGGTTTTACATGCCTGAGTAAATATTCAGTTAAAAAAAAAATCAGAAGTCATAATAATGATTTAATTAATGTAGTTGTTATTTGCATTTGGAAAGTAAATTTGGAGACATGTGGAGTACAGAAGGAGAAAGGCAGAAGCTTTTAAAAATGCATGAGGAGCTGAAGCTGCGGAAGCAGAATTGCCGATTAAGAAGAAGCAGAGTCACCCGGTGGTGTCTTGTGCAGCAAAGCATGTTGCTGTGTCCTTAAGAGGTGATTTGTTACATGATCTATAAACTGATTTTCTACCCCGGCACAGCTGAAAGGCAGGGTACATGCACATTAATCACGCATTAGCCTTTAACCAAATATTGTTCTGGGACACTAATGGCTGCGTAGGACTTCCTGCGGTAAATCTGCTTTGCATTATCTCTTAAATGAATTGTGTGACTCCTCCATTCGTTGTAATTAGAAGGTTAAAACACAATTTCCTTTTTCTGGACATCAAATGGCTCCTCAATGCCAGAGCTGAGATGGTTAAACCGGAGTTGAATAAACTTTCAAAAATCACAGCTTGTTCTTGCATTGCTGGCTAAATTCTGCATCTTTTCTCCAAATAGATGTCCCATTCCCCACTCCTGCCACCTACTCTCTAGGGATTGTCCAATACCGCAGGCAACTGCCTTCCCCCTCTGCCAGGCAGGATTCTGCTGTGAAGTTCAAGTCCTGTATAAGGGATCATGCTGCCCCCAGACTCTATTTGGAAGCGTGGGATACCAGGCACCTGTGCCGTGGCAAAGGTCTGTGCTGAAGACGTGCACTCTCCCGTGCTTGGGATCACAGTGGAAGCCTGGCAGAAGAGAAAGAGATGTATTTGGACAAATGACTCATCTTTTTTGTTTGAGGATTTCTGAAAACACCAGGGTGATTTAGGAAGATGAGGTTGACTGATGCTCCCAGTCAGGATGAGTCACTTAAGAGAATTAAAGTAGGATTTGCAAAAGCAGCTAAATTACAATATTTTTCACTGTGGAGACATGCTACACTAATTTATTTCATTGCATCATCTGAAAAATGCAAGTATCACTCCCCCCAAATAATAATTAAAATCTGCAGTGTCTTAATGTGTGAGGAAGTATCCGTTAGATTTGCTGACCTTTGGATAATAGAGCTCACACAGTTTAATGTCACGAGCAATGACTCTAGAGGGGCTTGGTGACGGGTTGAGAGGGATTGGTGGTCTCGAAGTTCAGACTGTGTGGGATGGAACAGAGCAGGTATATCACCATTCAGGCTTCTGCTACTAAAATCTGCAGTGTATTAATGTGTGAGGAAGTATCCATTAGATTTGCTGACCTTTGGATAATAGAGCTCACACAGTTTAATGTCACGAGCAATGACTCTAGAGGGGCTTGGTGACGGGTTGAGAGGGATTGGTGGTCTCGAAGTTCAGACTGTGTGGGATGGAACAGAGCAGGTATATCACCATTCAGGCTTCTGCTACAATTTCACCTTCGTACATGTGACTGAAAAGTGATGACACGGCATTTTGGTCTTTTCAATGCCTTAATGCATAGTTGGTGGAATAAACTGTCTTTCCAGAAGAAATCCTGTCATCGTTAATACATAGTAAAGATGCGTTAGTAGTTACAAGGATCAATTTCTCAGATTTTACCCAGTGGTGTTTCACTTAGCATAATACCATGCGGCTGCAACCACTAACTGCTGTAATTTCATTCCCATGCAGTGAGTGAGCCCCACCAGAGCAGCCCCCAAAGCCAGGGAAAAAACTTGGACGCACTCAGTGTCAAGGCTGTACATAAATCTCTACAGGACGAAGATGTGACGATGATGATAAAGCAGAGGATTGTCCCTTGTTTTCCAGTTTTCCCGGGATGCAGTATTTTTTGATTTGGGTTCTGCCAGCCTGGCTGATGGGGGTCAGCCCTGTCTGTGCTCTGAGGTGTACCCTGACCTCCTCCTGTGCCCCAGCTCAACTCAGACCTGCTCAGTACCCCGGTAGCACCTTCACCCTTGTCTCTTCCGAAGCATGCTTCGTGCTCTCTTCCAACAGCATTTCAGTGGTGGGATCAGCTGCTGGCCAGGAAAGCCTGGGCTGCGAAGCGAGTCCAAGGCAGGTCCCTGTGGTATCTTGGCAATGTTGGAAATGTGGGCAAGGAGAAGAAAACAGAATGAGAACAAACCTTCCCCCACTTCTGTTTCAGTGGGCTCTTTTCCTTTGTCTTCATTTAAGCTGATGTTATGATCAGGAGCTGTAATGAAAGAAAATCTTGTTTACAGAATGGTTGTTCTCAAAATTTATCTAATTTTTGCTTGGGTACAAGTGATGAGTCCTAAGCAATTCCAGTTCCATGTAGTTGTCTTTTAAAAAAAACAAAGCTAACACCCCATTGTATTAAAAAAAAATACAAATGTAGAGCGAAAGATTAGCCTCATCGTCTGAGTCAGGCTGCTGCAAGAGATTAGTGCTTAAAAAGATGTTTCTGCAGTTACTTTTCATGCTAAATAATGTCCTTTGGATTTGATAATACATTGCATTTATAATGTGCTCATTCAAACAATTATTAATTTTGAACTACAGCCAATCTCTTTCTAACGTTTACTTCGCGTGGTTGCAAAAATGCAGTAACTGCTTGTGTCAGTGAATGGTGCAGATTACCTTTTCCCATTAATTTTATCATTTAATCCTGTAAAATGTTTGTCTGAAAGCACCCTGAGTAGCAGCTCCTGAAGTGTTGGGCAAGACTTTAAACTGAGATCATTAAGTAGCCAGCGAGAACTGCTCTGGGCGCTCCCTGCTCTGCTTCCCATTCCGTTATTTTGGGGCTTGTGCTTCAGCAACTTCAGAATATGAAAGCTTCAGCTAGAGTTGAATGGAAACTTCACTTCAAAGTGGCTTCTTTTTTTAATGTGAAGTCCCAAAACTGCTCATTTCTCCAAATGTGTCCTTTTAAATTTTACTTTTAAGATACCAAAGAGTATTGCTGTGTTGAGAAACAGGGTAGTTCAGAATGGGAATGTTTTGAAGAAAATATTTTCTCTTTGTTGTTTGAAATAAACACAAGAAGAAAGGAGTTTTCTATAGGCACTTGGCCTCAGCCAAAATTGCAAAGTCCTAAACTGCTTACCAAGGCAGGAATTTTATTTGCACTCCGTAGGTCTGGTGCTTGCCTGAGCTCACAGAAGCGTGTGCGTGGTAGCGCCGAGTATCTCCTGTACCTTGGTATGACAACTCCGTGTCAGGACTGTGTTGTAATGTTAACAGAATGGTGCTGCGCAGGGGCAGAAAATGCTGCCTTTCTCCATCCCTAAGAGATCCAGCTGCCCTGTGAATAAGGATGAAGGATGCAATCCGCTATCCTGATTAACTCCCCTCTAATTGAAAACTGCTCTGGTGGTTTAGTTCCAGAGGAAATGTTGCCTTTAGTCTCAACGTTTGGGGGGGGATCATCGGAGAAATTCGACGTTATCTAAACCAATCCAGTCAATGAGGAATGCTTCCTGCATTTGTATCAGCTTTGCCTGGGGCCGGTCCTTTCTGGGTCTCTACAGGGCTCACTGTGGGTCTCTGCTCATGATACAATTATAAACTCATTAACTCTGCAGGGGATGTCTTATTTAGGTCAAGATGTCAGGGATGATGTATAGCTGAGCTAGCTCCCAGCTTTTTCCTCAGGACCCTATTGCTTTTTTGATCAAAAGCTTTGTAGTTTTCCAATGGAAAAGTAATCTTTTGGGAAGTCTGATTAAAGCACATGACTTTCTACAGCTGACAGGGGTATGGCTGGTGCCACATTCGGCTGCCTTTGATTTCTTATCCTGAGGGATCGGATACCCGTTCACCGCAGGCAGACCTGAGCAAACCTTGTCCTAATGCCATTCTTGCTGTTGCGAGATGCCTCCCACCCTTTGCTTTATCCTCTCCTGCATCCTTTTACACTGACAAGGCGCTGCAGGGGTCATGGACAAGTGCACAAGAGGGGGCAAGCTCACAATCCTGAGGAGTTTATCATCTTCCCTTGCTCAGACAAGGGTCTTGCTGTGGGTGGGAGTATAAAATAAGTCTGATTCTACTTCTTCCAAGTTGGAAACAGTAAGGTGTCTTTGCCATAATTACTCCTTATCTTATAAAGCGATGTTGCTTTCTTTCTAGGAGCATTGGATGCAGGATATTGGGAAACAGCAGCACCATAAACTTGTGCTTTCTAATGGCTCTGTTGCTTGCTGCTTTTTGGGTTAATATTGGCCTCCCTTGCTATCCTCTACCCTGTGGTTGTTACTACACCAGGTTCTGAAGGGCAGTGACACTAAAACTGTTGGGATGATCAGCAGGGATGAAAGGAACATTACGAATATGAGAAGGGAATGGCAGGTAGAGGCAGCTTTCAAGGACTGTCATTTTCCAGCAGTGGATTGCGTGAGCTTGGCTGCACTTTCTACAACATGGTACTACCTGGGGAGGTCTCCCTAAAAGCTTCTGATGTACCACTCTGGTATCCAGACCTTTTCAGAAGACCCATGTGGGTGTGCAACTGCCAATGTAACAACACTGGCCCTTTCCCACATCTATGTGGGATCAGCACGGTGCTCAAGCTCTTTGCTAGGCAGGGACAGTGCCTCGGGAAGGAGCACTGGAAGATGAACGCTTGGTCAGTGCAGTCTCGTTTCAAGCCCTGGACATCTGGCTGTTACACTTACAGGCATTGCTGTAGGACAGTCCACGTTGCTATGGATTAAGCACACAAACGAAACCAGATACTGCCCACTTGCTCATTTGGTTTATGAGAGGGGATTTCCAAGGATTTACAAGTGGAAAAGTCAAGAGATGACTAAACACACTGACCATTCCCATTGTTTCCATGATGAACCAGCTAGTGCTTGTCCTGGAAAAAATGTCAGCAAAGGTTATTTTGACAACAGAGATTTAATCAGAAGGTTCTTCCTCAAGCTGCAGCTTTACAGATGCCGTACACAGTCCTTTTAATTAAACACCCATCCTCGTAATCAAATGCTTGGCTTTTGGAGGTGTCACCTTGTGTAACTTGATTAGATTTTACCCTGCTAGAGGATGGAATCAATTTTTCTTCTAGTTGTTTGCTAAGAGGTTTTTTATTAATAACGCAAATGGAAATTTGACTTGGAAGCTGTCCTCCTTGTATAGATCTGGTTCTTCTTGCCAAGTCTATGTTCTTGGCTCCGTAGCTGAATCAGTGATGACTTTGGCTTGTTCTGGGCCTTGGTTTTCCCTCACTC
>NW_010261053.1:41206-47630 GCF_000690775.1 Eurypyga helias
CCAGTTCCTCATCTGTAGAAGGCAAATAGTTCTTCCCTAAACTCATAATCCCTTCATTACTGTCCGGTGTTCCAGCTCGCGGGCAAGGAGGGCTGTGTGTGTAGACAAATAACATCCTGGCGCGGTTTGTCCCTTAAGGTTTGCTTAACTGTAGAGCTCAGGTTACTCAAGTCAAACTTGAAAAAAAATATGCAAATGCATTGAAAAAACAAACTTTGACACTTAAAAAGCAAGTGGAGTTTCCTAGGGTAAAGGCAGGCCTGTCTGGATTAAGTGGCTCTGACATATTGCGTGACTGCCTCTTTCTAGAGCTCCGACTCATTTATGCAGTAAAACATTCATATTTCACAGCAGTGGGGCATGTTTGCATAGGTGAAGTGAAATTGCTTAGGTAGAAAATGCTGCTCTGGGCTTCTGTCCCCTGTAGGCAGCAGGTCTGTGTGCAGATGCCCAGCACAGACATGTGAGAAGCCCCTGCATCTGGTGCCAGCTCAGGCTGGGGATGTATAATTGATGGGGGCAGCGTCCCTGCTCAGGCTCTCAACAAGGCTCCCACACACTAATGCACTATCTTCCCAAGCCTCAGGGACTTCGGATTTATGTGCATGTGCAGGTTACGTGGGGTAAATTGTAGCATCAGCTCTTCTGTGTGCATGCCTTTCCTGCCATGGATATGAGGTTGGTGGTTTTCTTTCACTGGGGAGGAAACTACCCTTTGCTTACTGAGGGACGCAGGGAGGGACCGTAGCTCGGCTGATGCCCTGAAGGTTGGCTTCAGATTTTCACCTGCGCGGCTGTTTCTGTGCCAGCATCCGTATTTGTACTGGTGGAGAAGAAATGGGGCAGAGCCATATGTCCTTTAGCTCAGACTTTGAGACAAAGAAGATATAGGAGCTCAGGGATTCGGTAAATTGACTGGGGTCGCCGCACAATAACGGGTTAGCTGGTGCACATCTGCCTAATCCTGACTCTAGGTGAAGCGGGGCTACCTTTGACAAGTCTCATCATTACTAGTTCAACAGCAGTTGGGAATACTTAATGGAATTTACTAATTTGATCAGCATCGGAGCCCGCTCCTCAGTGGAGAATGAAAATGGACCCCCCCAGATTAGAGTGCAGCAATACCTAATTATCTCATTCGAGCAGTTGCCCCCTATGCCCATACGTACTCAATCATTCTCGTTCCGTTCTGGCATCATAAGGAGCTGCCACATAATAATTTGGTTTGCTTGTAGCTCTTTCCTTTTGATAAAGTAAATGTCAGGTGGCTATTCCTGAGCATTTTGCTGATGATCTGATCATTGAAAAAAAGATGTCCAAATGTTTTTGTATTGATTAAATTAACATGAAGAAGGGAAAGCTGCAGATGGTCCCATAAATTAACCGATTTATTTGTGATCTTTCTCTCTGTGCTCACTCCTGCTGTAGAGATGTGCTCTAAAGCCCATGGCTTAATCCTTTACTGATATTTTCACTTTGGAATCATATACCTATTTGCCTACTGTGGATCTCTATTTTTGTTGATAGAAGCTCTAACTATGGTCAAAGATGGGATAGATTGAAAATTGGAGGATGCTGCCTGTGAAAACTCTCTCACGCTCACCTGAGTGTACCAAGAAAGTAGTGCTGACAGCTGTCACCATTTAAGAAGTGGATCCTGATCTTCCAGCCTATTTCAGGAAGATGTAATTGTAGCTTTTCTTTCTGCATGTCTTGTGAATCTCAATTCTGTATGTTGATTTCTCTGTGTGCGTTTATAAACCTCTGCAGGTACTAGGGATGTGTGTATAGTATGAATGGATTATAAATGCTTAGTTAGGCTTTTTAGATCTATCACATGTGAGAGCTCATTAGAAGAGAGCAAATGCAATCAATCAAATTGACTGGTAAAATGTGTCAGGCAGTTACGTTGGGGGATTAAAATCATGGATTACTGCAGGTGCTCTGAAAGAGGACAAGGAAGGGGCTCGGTTCAAATGTGCCGTTGTAAGGATTCTTGCTGAGTTGCTCATGCAATACTGGGTGTAGCTGCATTTCACAGTCTAAACGGAAAACCCAAATCTTGCCTTTTAATGATTTCAATGTCACTTGGTCCCGCGAACCTCCATCTTACATGTCCAAAGTCTTACTCTGAAAGGCTTATTTTCAAATGCGGATCAGACAACCCTAATTCTTATTTCTTTCATCTGCTTGGATCCCAGCATGTGGGTGCCAGAACACGTAGCTATGCCAATTAACGCTAACATTGCATTCTGATAAAACAATGCAGGCACGGTCTGAAGCCCTACGTACCAACTGTAAAGTTCAGGCTAGTGCTTCATTCTTCTTTAAACAAAGCATTGCTATGTGAACTCCTCAACACCAGCAGCGGGGAGTTATTTGCTTGTTACCCACCAGCCTTTCCTAAAGCTGCTCTTAAAAAGGGCAGAGTGCCTTCAAATGCCTTTTAAGTCAACGGGATTTGAAAGGTATCCCTAGATCTCAAGATCTGGCCCCGTAATCCCTTTGATTTAAGGGGTACCTTTCACCGCCCAGTGTGTCCACTTCACTTGCCAGCAGATTAGTTAATTGTGAGATCTCTGTTTCCTATGCTCGCAAAGATTAATGCTGCCATCAGAGGTTTCACAGCTGCATAAGCTACAGTGACATATTTTTCAGTAAGTGGGCTAACTCCTGCTACTCATCAAGGTTGGGAGGAAGAAAAAGATTCCAGGAAACTAATTGAAGGTTTGTAATGGGAATTTGAAATAAAGACTCGAGGCTGTTGTTCCCTTGAGTTTGGGGCAATGCTTCACTTCATCATTAGCGCTCTTCGGAAGTGTTAATCCATGAGACACAACTTTCATGGAAAGCAGTTATGCTTTTGCAGGGTACAAATTAAAAACACAATAAAGCCCGGAAGGATTTAGTGAGCTCGGGGGAAGAGTACTAAAGGGGGCTCAGAGCCTTGGATCGATGCTATAAAAATTGTATGATGCTTTGCAGATGGCTGGGTATAAATCGCCTCGCTACCTTTCCTACCACTTTTGCATCTTGTAGTGCTAAATATAGCAAGTGTTTTTGACTGGCATTGGTAGCTCCACCGAACCACCAGTTTATGCCAGCAGAGGACTATTTTGTGATGGGAAGTAATGAACTAGAAGTGACCAAGGTGGTGTTTGTGTTTTGTGTTGTGTTTGTTATTTGTGGTGTTTCGCCAAAAACACACAGTCTGAGCCTTTAAGCACCTGCACCTCTGCTCCCTCTCTCCATCTCTCCTGGTCTTAACTCCTGTAGCTCTGGGTCTGGGCTCTGCTGATGTGGAAGGGATGGGGAAGCTGCCAGAGGCAACAGCTTTAGTGGTTAGAAAATGTGTTGTAGCTGAATCTGGGTTTCAGAAAGGTGGCAAATCATCCGCGAGACACACTGCAAATCAAACAGTTTTCTGAACAAAATGCTTCCTTACAGCGTGATAATTTTGGACTTTCTAATCTATAAATTAATGAGCAAATATACCTGTAGAGCAAAAGAAAGAAGGAGGTGGAAAGGCAGGCATTTATCTTCCACAGTTGATGCACGTGCAGATATTGAATTATTCTATGTATCAAGCTAATTACCATAATGAAAGGATAATCAAAATCCTCTAGCAGTCTGTGAGATTACTAGATGACATATTGGGCATCTTTTAGTTTGCCACTGCTTTAATCCATATTTAGTTGATGACTAATGAAATACAACCAAGAGCTCTTTGTTACGAACCCTTTTATCGAAATAATTTCACTCCGAAAGCTATTTATTATCCAGTCCCTGGTTTAGTTCCCAACTGCTTGCTGCTGTACGGGTGCAGGGAGCATTTAGAGTAACAGCGTGGGGTTTGGATGCTGGTGTGGCTCTGTGCATGGGTAGAAATAACTATTCTGGCCACAGAGGAATGCTCAAACCAGGGTCAAACTCCAGTTGTGTGCCTGAATTGCTGTGCCTGTTTTGGAGACAAACAGACCTTCAGGCGCTGAATGTAATTTTATATGTAACTCTATTAAGGTGGGCATTTCCTTCCTGACAGCTCTGCCTTGAAGCAAGGGAACTGATGGCCCATGTCATTAATAGGCTACTTACAACTACGCTTCAGCGCTATGCACAGTAAATAGAGCAAAAATGCACGGTGCTGAGTCAGCATGAGCTGACATGGTGTGAAACTGTCTCTCTTCATAAATAGGATGCACATCTTCTAGGGGAACGTGGTGAGTCGAAAGGTTGTTAAGGATCCTAAACTGTTCGGGTGAAACGGATTGAGTCCGGAGGAGCCACTCCTGCAGTCCTTCTGCTCTACAGAGCTGTTCAGCCCATGTAGGAGGGAGTAAATGGGAACTAAACTAGTAGAATGGCACATTGCTCTGGGGTAAACGACAACACGAGCTGCAGAGCAGTGAAGAATCAGGTCCACAGACTGTAGGGGTTCGTAATGAAGCTTCTAAATAATTTCTTTCCTGGAGCCACTTTAGGTATATCTGTTGAAGTCGGTATGAAAATTAAGGCAAGCACTCAAAGTCCCGTTTTCCTTTGGAGATCCAAGTGTGGTTTATTCTGGGATATGAAATATCCGTCAGGCAGAGCAGAATGTAAGAGGCAACATTATTTGTGAGTCTATGATGTTCCGTTCTGTACTTATTGTTTAGCTCCTTGCGATTATATTGTTATTACAGTCTGCCTGACCTTCACTAGCAGCATTAAGCAAGTGTGTATTTCAGACGGTGCTTACCCAGGAGGATGGTTTTTTATGCTAGACAGGAGCGGATACTGCAGCATTCACAGCAGAGTTCCAGAAAATTACCAAATCCTTCATTAGCACAAGAGATTGCGTGTGGTTCTTTCCCATAATTAGCTGAGTTGTTAAGTGCCTGAAATAGTTTTTAGAGTGAAGAAAGTAGCAGAAAGCAGGAGCTACTGAGGAAAAAGGCTGTGACAGAAACAAATCCCGAGCCCATCCCCAGGGCAAAATAGGTAGAAACATGCCTGTTTGTCCTTTTGGGCTCCATCCCTGCAGAGCCTAGCCAAGGTGTCGTGATTTAACCTGAGACAGCAACTAAGCACCACACAGCCGCTCGCTCACTCCCTGCCCAGTGGGATGGGGAGAGAATCAGAAATGTGAAAGTGAGAACACTCATGGCTTGAGATGAAGACAGTTTAATGGGTAAAGCAAAAGCCACCCGCACAAGCAAAGCAAACCAAGGACTTCATCCACCACTTCCCATTGCAGGCACGTGTTCAGCCATCCCCAGGAAAGCAGAGCTCCAGCATGTGTAACCATCACTTGGTTACACGTGCCATCACAAATGCCATTGCTCCGACTGTTTTCCCCTTCCTCCTTCTTCCCCAGCTCTATATGCTGAGCATGAAGTCAAATGGTCTGGAATATCCCTTGGATCAGTTGGGATCAGCTGTCCTGGCTGTTGTCCCCTCCCAACTTCCTGGTGGGGTCCTACCCACTGGTGGGGGTGAGGAGCAGAAAAGGCCTTGACCCCATGTAAGCACTGCTCAGCAGAAACAAAAACATCCCTGTGTTATCAACACTGTTCCCAGCACAGATCCAGACCAGCCCCATAAGGCTACTGTGAAGAAAATTAACACTATCCTGTCCAAACCAGTGCAGGGGCTTTGGTGCAGCAGGAACATCTGTAAGGTACCATTCTGGGGCTGTGAGCCCATCGCTGAATTGCATCTGCCTCTGTGGCTCAGAAATCGTGTGAAGGGTTGAAATTACTGCCGAGTTTAAGTACAGTGTAAAACTTAGTGTAACTGCCATACTCCCTGGTTGGTTTTACCTTCCTTCCTTGATTCTGAGAAGCCTGTGGAGGGGAGCTGTGCACCCTCCTGTCCCAGAGCTGGTCTAAGCTGAAGCAGGGTCTTCCTAACAAGGTTGCTGCTGGGTGCTGTGGAGTGGAAGCTGCCCCTAAGCATCCTTACTCTGGGCTGTGTGTGCAGGGGAGGCAGACAGCTCCTCGTGCCAGTGCTGCCTTTCGTATTCCCAACAGGGCTGCAAAGGGAAAGGATTTTCCTCAAAGCACAGAGCAAATCAGGGGCTGCAGCAGCTCTGTTCCCAGCACCAAGCTGCTTGAGAGGGGAGGTGGGGTTGACTCTCCTACAAGGACAAAACTCTCGCAACACTGCAGAAATTGCAACTTCTGAGCATCTCTCTGTGGAAGACACCTTGAGGCTTTCTTGTTGATATTGCAATTGTTGCAGAAGCGGCTCAGTCTTTGGTATTGCCTGGCACAGCAGCCTTGTCTAGCAGTCCTCGGCATCCTGTTACCCCAAAATAAAAGCAGTGCTGCTTGCAGCTAGTTCCACTTGCAGGGCTGAGCTGTAGCCAGCCTCCTTGCCCCTGCACAGCAGGCTCTGCAGTGCTGCCTCACAGGCAAGGATGGCTCCTAAGCCGCAGGACATG
>NW_010261053.1:47661-83338 GCF_000690775.1 Eurypyga helias
ATTTTAACTGCCCGGAGCAGTTTTCTTGCTGATCCATTTCTCTAGCCTACTGCTGTTTCTTGTGTTATTTTTAAACCTTCACAGTGTAGTGGTAGTGAGGGAGAAGGCTGCCTTAATTACTGCAGATAAAATAAATCAGGGAAATCTCATTTCAAATGCAGGGAGACGAGACAAGCCTAACTACAGCTCCCTGAGTCATCCTGCCAATAAGGCTATTAATTTTAGTTTGAGGGAACAGACTGCATATTCAGAGGCACTGTTAAGAGGTAATGCAGACTTTCAGATCTATGGGATGCTTGCTCCCATACTGATGCTGAAAGGATCCAGCCAGATGATGTAATGCTCTCTTGGATGAGAGCTGCCAAAATGAAGAGACAATACATGGGACAGACTCCTGGGTACAAGATCTTCAACCATATTTTCCTTTGTGCTAAGACTGATGGCGGGAGTCTGCCATGCATACCTGTAGAATACCTATTTATCAGATGCACTTATGGTTAAGAACAATGTCAGTCCACGGTGTTTTGCTAATTTGGGTGTATGAGTGAAGGAATCAGAGGCAGTATAACTCAGTGACTTCAGATATAAGGGAATCTTGAGTTCATTCCCAACTCTAGCACTTGGGTAAGTCACCTTCTTTCTCATTTCATCAGACCAAGTTCATTCTTCCAGGCTGGATGAGGCTTGGAGCAACCTGGTCTAGTGCAAGGTGTCCCTGCCCATGGCAGGGGGGTTGGAACTAGTTGATCTTTAAGGTCCCTTCCAACCCAAACCATTCTGTGATTCTATGATTGTAAAACCTCCTGGAGAGTCAGCAGTGGTCCTAACCTGTCTCCCTGTCATCCAGCCCTTGCCCTGTCCAGAGTGTGGAGGTGCTTGCCTGAGGCCCTGGGTTATTTTGTTTGTTCTGTGACCAGCTTTGGACTGACGGATCTGCCCTCGCACACTTTGTAGTTTTTACAGTATCAGCCAGCAGAAGGGATGATACATCTGACAAGATGAGCCGTAAATTTCTTATGCAACTGAAATTTAGGACCAGAAAAGGCAACGCAAGGTGGAAAATACAAAGGTGGGAGGCAGCTGGTTACGTTTGTGTAAGAATTCATCGGCTGATGTAGTAGGAGTTAATGCTGGGGGCTCTCTGCTTCTAGTGAAAGTGGTGAAATCCAGGATCCTCTGCTTTGTGCAAGGTCAAATTCCAGCCTGCCTGTGAGTGGATTTTCCTCCACTGGCCACTGGATATGTCCATCCTCGCGATACACACAGCTGTATCATCTACCCGAACGTCCATATATGGATGTCTTCTTGCCTGCTCCCTATTCTTCTTAGTGCGTTTGTAAGTGTAAATTGTCAATAAATTGTTTTATTTTTTTCTTTAGGGTTTTTCTCCCCCCTCCCCGTGGTTTACAGGTAGTTCCCTCCCATCTGTTCCTACCATATGTTTCTGATGGCAATTTGCACACTGTTTTAGGCCATGGGGATGGTTGGGACATCACATTGCAATTTTTAAATATAATTTCTCTTGGCAAAGCGGGATTTAGCTGCACGTAGTAGAAAAACCCAAGTGTACCTTTTCTCATCTGTCTGCCCATTTTTTTCACACACAAAATCAGTGATCAGCTATATTAAAACAAACATGAGGTAGGTTTTAATTACCATTATTACTTAGCTACAGAGGAATGAAACAACACTCCATAAGGCTGTGGATATCCAGACACCATGAATAACCCAGCTCAGTCCTAGAGGCAGTGAGTGATCACTTCAGCTGCATTAATTGCAGTAATTACTAAGCTCTACTAAGCATTCTGTCTGAGGGCAGAAAGCGAACAGACCTGCTTTATTCTGGCCATGCGCAGCACCTGCTGCATCGCTCCGGAGGATCTCTTCCGCAGTGGAACACGAGCCTCTGTCTCAATAAACTGTACCAAACAGGACTGCTCCCACACTGCCTGAGTTTGTGAGGTTATCCTGCGGCTCTAAAGTAGCGTTTGCATTTGATGATACTGGGGGTTTGCTGATGGTATTTCCTCTGTGGTTTTTTCCCTTATCATATCTTAGCGTGGTCTTGTTTCTTTTCTTGCATTTTGCTTTCAAAAACCAAAACAGAGTGTGCTAAAACCAAAGTGGTGGTAGAATTTAATTGGAACACAAAGGCATTGTGGTGTCAGCTATTATAATTAGCACTACATAGTTATTAACATTGCACGGTCCTGCCAAGAAATTCCCGTGGGCTCGGCTCAGTCCCGAGTGTCAGCGAGCAGTGTTCTGCTGGTCTGGAAAAATGAGATCCCAGCTCTGTGCTGGAGGCAGCGGTTCTGAAGGCTGTGCCCTATCACTACTGCGCACTGGTGTAAATCACTGCTGCTTCCAGGGCTGTTCCAGGGCTGTTCCAGGAAATGGGAACAGAGGAGGTACACAGTCCTGACTGAACACTTGTTCACAAACCTATTTTAGCTTTGAGAAGTAATTTATATTTTGTGGGATTAAATTTGATGCTGAAATGTGATCAATCCCAGGAGCATTTACACTGTGTAGAAGATGCATCTAGTTTTATATTCCAATGGTTGCTCTAGGTAACACCGGCTGTGGCTCAGCACCTGAGGACTGAGCCCAGGCAGGGTTCCTGGTGAGTAGTTAAGCTTAAGCAAGACAGAGTTTCTTTGCAGGTTTGGGTTTGTTATTCCCAAGGGCCTGAAGAGTTATGCCAGCGTGCTGGAGGAATCTAGCAGCTGTGCTCTGCTTTCATAGGATGCTTTGGGAAATAAAGCCATTACTACACGAAAAAAATGCAGGTTTCTGGTTTGCTAAAGAAGCCAAAAAAAAGGCTGTGCCTTCATGCAGGTTCTGCAAAATCAGGTTTGACCTAGAGGGACTGGGTTTTGGGCTGTGGCAATAGGGTTCTGTAGTTGGTACCGCTGAGGATCCAGGAGACCAATGCTCATACAGAGGGGAGGAAACAGGTATGTTTTGCACCCAAGGCACCGAGTGCTTCTTGTTTTTCCATACCCCGGAGTACAGAAAGATTTAAGACAATAACACAAGAAAAATTGCACGTTAATCATTCTCATAAGTTGCCAGTCCTGGGCTAGGATGTTTTAGGGAGAGCATAGATTTCAGTGTCTTACAGGCTGACCTGCGAGCTGTAGGGCTATGCTCACACACAGCATGGCTGCACGTGCCTCATCTGTTTTAAAACAAACGACTAAAACCTAACAAAATGCATTAAAACTGAAAGCACTGTAGCAAGGTTGGGTTCTGTTTCTTCTGCCTGTAGCAGAAGGTGGATGTATGGGATTGTCTGCATGCTCTGTCGTATCTCTTGTTTGCTAAATGCTACCAATTTATTTTGAACCATGTGAAACAGAAATTAAAAAGCAGTCTCTGGAATGATTTCTGAAATTAATCTGCATAATACAAGCCTAATTTGAGTAAATTTCTTCAAAGGCACAGCAGACCCCTGAGCTCTCTGACTGGGCAGTGGTGTGGTTATATCTTTAAATCTCTTTATTCTACAGTATGTTTTTTTTTTTTCCCCATATAGAAAACCCCACCCATATCTCTGCAGTATCTGCAGCATGAATTAGAAAGTCCATGGGGACATCTAGGTCAGCATGAGCAGATCTGACATCAGCCTGCAGATTATGCCCACAATCAACAGTGCTGCAGTTGTTTTTCTTTCCTCCCCCTCTTCGTACTAGGAAAAAATTATTCTCGATTGGCAATTGTAAGAAACGTTAAAATGCCCCTACAGACAGTCTTGTCAAAACGCCATTCTCTGCATCAGAAAGCCCTCCCATGCCTCGTGTGTAGAGAATATATATAACCCAATAATGTATATTTGCTAATGCGGTACTGACTGGAATTCAGCAGAGATGGAAGAGGGAGGAAGCTGAAAGCTGACGATGATGCAGAGGGGAAAAATGAAACGGTGTGATCTGATAAGAGCTTTCAGCAACAGAACTGGTGGCCAGATCCAGGGCTGGGTTGCATTGCTGTCTAACGAGGGCTCCTCCACTGGCTTCACTGGCAATTTGCTCTGCCTACTTCTATAAATACATTTGCCCTGAATTGGCAAATCTATACCAAAATATGACTACTTGTTCCTGTCCCCTGTCTGCCAAGCAGGACCTGCCTACATTTTAATTTCTTCCCTCCGTAGATCCATATATTAAGATATAGTTCTGAATTCTCCAATTTCCTGTGCTTTTCCCAACCCCAGGGACTGTCTCTTCCACCCTTGTGCTATTTTTACAGTACTCTAATTATGCTGGCCTCAGTAGAATTATGCCTGATGTATCCTAGAGTAAAACTAAACTTGAGCTCCCCAATTTTAAGTCCAATTATACGTGGGTGTAATTCACTGGAATTAACCTTAATTTACCACTTTGTACCTTGGGAGAAAATTTTCCTGCAGGATGTTGTTAATGCAGCTGGGAATGGTCCTGTTCCCTGGCAACTTGCTTTTAAGTGAGGTGGAAACCTTCAAAATGTCTGTATTCCCTATAGAATGGGACCTTGTGTTACACTTTCACTACGGGTCATCCGAAAATGGAGCAAGGGAGAGATGTTACGCCTGGGACCTGCTGGCTTAAGTAGAGCTGATATGCGGAGACCAGGAAAGGATAGTAACTGGTGTAGAGAGAAGTCAATGGGCTTGCTCAGGGTCATTCTGCAGATCATTGGCAGTCCTGAAAATACCGTGTAAAGCACGTGTCCAAACCCCACTCCCTGCTGGGAGAAAATCTATCCTTTCACAAGGAGCTCTTGTGCAGTGTGAGTAGCGTTTCCCTTCTAATCACAAACCGTTACCTTCCAGTACAGAAACTCTGGATTGTATCCTACCACCTATGTGCCTCATCCGTTGAGTATCCATGTCCTTTCAACAAACTGCAGAGATGTCTGCATTTTTAGTGGCCTTAAATCTCGGTGTTGGGCCAATAATTCTGCAGCTGGGTGCCTGAATCTGGCCGCAATGAACTTAAGCATCCACATGCACAGACCATACAGGAAAACCTGGGTGAATTTGTGTCAGACTGTGGAAAAAGTATGGCCGAACCGGTTTGATTTCAGCAATTCTGGTTTTCCAGTGAGGTGTTTGTGTATCTTTTCCTGCTGCTAGATGCAGAATAGCAGAGCCAGATTTAGGCTGCAGAGACTAATGCTGCTATGCTGATATTGGGATAAATAATAAATCAAAGCCAGATGGGACGACTGTTTCTTAATCAAAGGCCAGTCCCGGACAGTGCCTTTCTGTCACTTGAGCGGTGACATGCTTGGATTACTGTCCAGAGGGGCCTTTGTTCTCCCGCAGAGTCCCATTAGCTTCCCGTGGGCAAAAAGGTCTGTCTTTGAGGACGCGGTTGCAGACTTCGTCTTCTGCTAGTGATGACTATAAGTACTTTCTTTTATTATTTTCCTGAATTGAACACCTTCCAGTGCTTGAATGCAGTAAAAATGACATTTAGAGAGAAAATTGGGACATAATTCTAAGTTCTGAAATATATTGGAGTAGAAAGCTCCATGGAAGGATGGAGTAAAAAAAATATTAAATATCCTTCTAAAAACCATAACCTTTTTGTCCTACGGGAAGACAAATGTTTTTCAGCTTCTCTGCTTTTATAAATGCAATACACTAACTTTATTCTTCCTTTTTTTCTCTTCTGGGAAGTCAAGTATATCATGAAAAGGTGGCAGCTAAAGATCAGCTAGCAAATTATGCTAATGCTTCTCTTGTAACCTCTTTTTTTCCAATTACGATGTGGGGGGAGGGGGAATAAAAGCATCAAATGTGATTGTAAGGGACTTTCATTAGCATATTTTTCTTGCAATGCATTGCATGTTACATGCCAGTAATGGAAAGGCAGGAGGGTGAAAGTTGGTACCTTGATGTAGTTTCTGTATGTCTAGATGAAACAGGAAATCTGTCTTTAATGACTTCTTGAGTCCTTCAGCAAAAATCGTCGATTATTACACTTCAGTGTAAAGACCAGCTACGTAATTTTGTAGCAACAACTGGTCCAGAAAAGCTTTCACAAGGGTGAGGGCATCAGCAAAAGTACTACCTCTGAATGGAAATATAGTTAGTTTGGATCTGGGTATTGGAAGAAGGTAAGAGAGTTTGGGGATGAGGAAGAGAGAGGAGGATGAGTTAGCAGCGTGGCAAGGCTGTGTCGGTTCTAGAACAACAACAGGGTTCCTCTGTGCCTTCTGACTAACTGTGCACATGCGAAGCACAAATAGCTGTAGCGCCGAGCGCACGAGGCGCGGATGAAGCTGCCAGTTCTGCGTGCAGGCGCAGGAGTGAAAAGATGGGAAGACTGGCGATCCTTGCAACAAGCTGTATCTTTAGTTTTCCCCTTTAAGGCTTCACACTGTGACTTAAATAAGAGTCCTGGGGCTCCCAGTCCTGGGTGAGTTTGACCTGCAATGAATAAGAATTATCTAATTTTGCAGCACCTGGTTAAGAGATGCAATTAGAATAAAGTGCCTGGACTCAAGCTGGAGCTTTGAGCCATGCTGGGAAGTGTTTGCATTTGCTTTTATTGCTGTGTGACTATTAATTCTTTTCCATTCATATTCTGAAACTTCATTAATTAAAGCACCTTTCTCTTATGAATACGAAGCATGCAAAGCAGTTTGCAGCACTGAAGGCCATTGGGCAGAATATGCCTGAAGAAGAGACCATACTGATAGACACAACATTAAGCTCCTGATTAGATTATTAACTAGTAATGAGTCATTTTCTCCCAATTAGTGTGCTGCAGCTGCAATTATACCCTCTACTAAGGGGCTTCTGTGTTCCAACGCACAGGGCTGTTCATATAGCCCTTTCCAAGCTCTGGCAGCTCAGTCGATGCTTCCCTGACTATAATGGAACATTAATTTAGTGTCTTCTGCCCCTGTGAGTTGTATTTGGCAAAGCCAAGGGGGAGCAGGAACTGAAGATTGACACTTCAAAATCATTTGAAAGCAGCGCTCCTGGTTTGCAGATGTGCTCTGAGCATGCATGGTGCACAGGTGGGAATTAAGCAGCCATCTCATCCCAGGATCTTGAGGTTTTTTATGTACTCAGCCTCCCGCTTAAGTTTGTCTTTGGAATGAGAACTACATCTAGAGCTGAGTAAGCTAGTAGATGAGAAAAAAGCCCAGCTGATGGGCAGAGCTGCAGTGGGGGCTGATTTCCAGTCCTGCTCACCCTACTTGTGAAGTGAATTAAACCACAGAGCTTAGGACTGGAAATTATGCCAAAGGAATCCCAGATCCTGCGCAAGCCCTTGGTGCTGGCTGTCCTTCCGTGCTGTGCTCCAGCTCCTGACACTGGAGTTTAACCATTTTCTTTCAAGAACTGTTTAATAGTAGCAGGAACAGTTTTATGTTAAAAAAAGAAGCTGGAATCTGTAAAACTCTTCTTTCTTTGGCCCAGGGATCACCACTGCTGACAGAATGCAATGGAAAAAAGACCCCCAAACCCTCACAGCACTGCAGGAGGCAGCTGGGTTGTGCTCAGATACAGCCGGAAGGACAGTAAGGTGCCCCAGAGCCTGAGGACCGGCACATGAATCTGGAAGATGTGCAGAGCAGCAGTTATGAGGGAACGCGGCCGTCCCTGCCGTATTGCTAATAGGCTGCGCTGACATGCTGCAATGGAGAGAGGGAAATGATGCCAGATGACAGCACCCAGCTGGGGCTGCTATTGCTTCAGCAACTCAATAGAAGAGGTCAGGGGTTTTTTAGTTTCTTATTGCAACCAAGATGACTTTGAGCATGTGATATATTTGCATTTTTAGAGCTGAAAATAATTCAATTTGGAAGAAATTTTTTCTTTCTGGACTCAGTCCCTGAGCAGATAGCACTGTTAACTCTAGTAATGCTGCTGCTTTTACAACTAGGCAGAATAAATACCAAGCAGCACTACCCCGGTGTGCTTGTCCCCATGCAAACAGCGCCTGTCCCTGCAGGTGCTGGACTGGGCAGGTCGAGGGGCGAAGGGAAAGGGTCTGCATCCTGGGCAACACAGCGTGCAGGGGGAGGCCAGGGCTTGTTACTTCACTTCTGAAATTTCAGCCACACAACAGCAGTGTCTCAGGTTGGCGGGTTATTCTGGAAGCGACGTTAATCGGTGGTTACATCCCGGTCTGACTCCATCGCTGCAGTGTTGGGAAGAAGCGTGTTCCACTGGAATAGCTGCTGTAAAGCCTGGCCTCTGCGTTGTGGGTTCAAGGGCAATGTCAAATCGTCTTAAAACAGCTCTGCCACTTCAATTGCTTTGGTTATCGTGTTGAAGGCAAACGCATGTGAGCCTTATTCAACACTGAATTTAATAGGTATTCAGATTAAAAGTCTGAGCCGAAGTCTATGAAATGAATGGGGGTAGACCTGGAGTTGTCTGATCAAATACTTTTGGTTTAATGGTTATCAGCCCTCAGCATCGTGACGTTATTGTAAAAAGATTACTTGGTTCCTGATCCTTGAAATCCACCTGTTCACTCAATTATCTTTGTCTTAATGGTGTCTTTTAGATTGCAGTCTAGTGGATTAATTTGAATCTAGTCAAAATCGAAGGTCAAAAGGAAATGTCATGCATCAAACAAAAAAGGGTTTGGAAAAAGGTGATGTGAAGGGATATAGGAACACTGACACCCAGTCTCTTGCTACAGTGGCTGATTTAAAAGCCGCTTGCAGAGAAATTCAGGTGACTGGAACTTTGTGTTCCTTCCAGACAAATATTGTCTCATTAAGGAAGTAAATGATGATAACATCTTAAAACTTCAGCCGGGGTTTGTCTTTGAGTTTTAGTCCTGGCTTTTTTTTTTTTTTTAAGGCTTGGAAAACCTCCAGAAATAATTAATTGGCTTCCTCAGAATCTGTTCAATTCTTTTGTGTCCTGAAAAAGTTTGTTTGGAACACCGTAATAATGTACGGAATGAACGTTTTCTTTCTCCAGTGACTGCATGAGCACGACAGGACAGACCTGCTGCTCTGTCCAGTTCATTTTGCGTTTTCAAACTGGACCTTCCATCAGGGTTTGTTACGGACACAAGGCTCGTCTAGGTAACATGATTCAAGCCAGCAATAGGTATTTGGTAAAACCATGTTAGGGTTAACAATCAGTTGAGTTTATCACCCTGAGGAAGAGACGTTGCTGCATGTCTGCATGGGATTTTCATATTTTCTTTTAAAAGGAGGCTTGTTGCAGCCTACAAGGGTCTTCCACTCAGACATGGTCTTGCAAGACCTTGTATCCTCACGTCCTGTTGAATTAGCTGGCTTGTTTCAGGATCAGGTAAGTGGAAGGCCATAAGATGGTATTTCATGGCTCCAGCTGGCTGAGTTGCAGGCGCTAAGGTGTTCTGCTCCACATTTTCTGTGCATTCATGCCCCCTAAAACACCCAGCACCTTCATTTGTCTGCATTGGCAGAGCTGTGACTTCAACAGAATTGGGCTGGGGAGGAACTGGTGCTAAATACAGCTTTTGAAATGGTCCGGGGACCCCTGTGAATGCAGATGAAAAAGTGAGAACAGGGGGCCTGTAGGCATTGCACGAACCCTCTGCTCAGGGAAAAATTTTCCCCTGAAGTCTTCAAAGATAAAAGGAGTGAGCACAAGGGAGATCTGCATTTAGTTTAGGGAGATATTATAAATGCTGTGTTATCTTATGATGTGCTTGGTATAATTATTAATCGCATGATTAAGTGTTTGATGTTCTTCGTAGCCAAGTTATCAACATGTTCAACATTAATTTTTCTTGTACTTCTTTATGCAACTTTCATGTCCTATAAAATGCATGTTAAGTACTAGGGATGTTTAATAATGATGTTTTCACTAGGGCATGTTTGTGAAACTCCTTTGGGTTAGAAAAGATGAAAAATAGCAATGAATAAACTTTATTTGACTGGGTAGGTAAGGAAACAGAGCCAGTTGTTGTTTAAGAAAGGGACTTGAAACAATAAAGGTAAATGAGAAAGGAGCTTTTATTTAGTTTTTCAGTGGCACAGGTTTGAACCAGCCTCAAAGTCAATGTAGTGATTGCATTTCCTTGTATTAATATTCAGAAGTGAAGAGCTCTTTAGTGGTGAGTAATGAAACCCCTCATTCAATAGGAGCAGGTCTTCACAGTTATATTTTCAGTTGTGCCCTGTATTGCCTTTGATAGCAGGATTGAGTTTTTTGGTCATTTTAGGATATCTATATTCATGGAAATACTTCCTTAGCATTGGCAGCTGTTAAGTGGATGACAAATGGATACAGCGTCTTTTAAACTGCTCATTGACAAAATGAGGTGGGGAAGATTCTCTGCTTCAGAATAGCTGAGGAACACAGAAAAGCTTCAAGCAATGTTGTTTTAGATTATTACAGCAATTTTATGGGCCAGTGAAAAGCAAAAAGTCTATTTCTTATAACATGCTGCTCTGTATAGTAAATCAATATATAACTAATGGCAGTAATTTTAACTCTATCCCTAATGGATTGTTGTCCTCTTACTAAATGTGTGCAAATTGAAAATCCAGCAAGAGCAGAGGAAAAAATAGGCTTGTGTGAGTGTTATAATTTAGGATTATTGTTTGATGTAAACATTAGTAACAAATTCCAACCATCAGTAAGAACTATTGGAAAGAAGAGTTTGAACTCAAGACAGTGCTTTCTAGTAATGAAGAGAATTTAAAAACTGTGGGCTGGTCTGTCCTGAAGTCATCAGAAGGGCAACTGCTGGCATGGGTGAGAATAGGAAATGGCTCTGAGGGTGGCCAAAGAAATACTACAATAAAAAATAAAGAAAATGAATTGCAGATCTGAATGCTGAACTACACATTAGCTGCAGTTTTGGCTAAGAATATAATTTGCTTTCATTTCTGGCTATAATTGGATTTTCAGCGTTGCTCTGGAGCAGCTTTTGTTCCAGCCTACCTGCCTCTTTCGGTGTCGGATAGACTGATTTCCCCATACCATGTGCAGTTTACTCTGTATGTACACTAAGCCTTTGTTTGCAATGTGTTTTATAAATATCCCTGGTGTATTTACCACAATTTACCATGTGCTAAAATTAGCTGCAGAAGCAGAGTATTAATCATTTGATATCTATACCTGATATTTTGCTGCACTAGCTCTCAGAGAAGCAGAGCTGTGTGTAAAAATTACAAGCCATACCCCGGAATTCAACTCCTGCTTTAGCTGAGTAACCTTCCCGTTCGGATGACTTCAGTTGTAGTAGAGAGCGAGCTGTCTCATAACCCACTCAGCTTAAATGTTCTCCACTGCAGAGAATTTGTTCTCATTTTCAAACTCTTTTGTAACAAAAAATACTGTGGAAACTTGTCTAGTTCATCTGCGTCTTCGAAATGTGCTGTTCGTTTTTACAAAACAGCCTGTCTCTGATATACTTTTGCCCTTACTAGGGAAACTGCTCAGCCTCTTTAAATAGAGGAAGGGGAAAAAAAAAAAAGCCAACATAGTGACAAAATTCACTGTTGATATTCTCGACAAAATTCACTGTTGATATTCTCGGGCTGCCATTGTCTTTGGGAGAGTCACATCTATTTATCCCGATGGCTCAATTCATCTTTAAGGCTCAGTTTCCATTTCTCTTCTCAGCAGGGGAGATTGTTTTTCCTGCTTCTTTGCAGACAAAGGGGCTATTGTCTACCAAGCGAAAAAACTAATTTATTAGATGCATGTAGCTTCTCCAGAGTCTAATGGTTTCTGATAGCCACTATGACTTTGTTAGAAATTGATTGTTTCTGCTCAGTACCGTAGAAGGCATTCTCAGAGCCAGGGCTAGCTGAACCCTTGTCTTGGCTAGTGAAATACTCCTGTGTGTGATGGGATTTGCAGGTTGATATTTAGTCAATAGGCTTAACTGGATTTACAGTGAAATCAGTTTAGAAGAATTACATTTGAAGAGGGGGAGGTATATGTGATTTCACAGTCGGAACATGTGTTAGGTCAACTTTGCATGGTAATCTTAACAAATTGCCAGATTGCTTACAAGTGAGAGAACTTTTATAGGATAACTTCATGTATTTGACAACACTGCGATATGCAACGGTTTTGTTCCTGCAACCGAGACTTTCCCTTGCCACGCTGCCAGTACTTATTATTCATCTCTTCTTGTGCATAAGGCTGGACCTTCTGTCTAACACAGTTCTCTTCAACCTTCGAGAGCTTGTCAAGAGTACCCAAAAGTAGGACAGAGCTGTGTGCTGTCCTACTAATGTGTTGCAACATTTGGTTTCGGTTTCCTGCCAGTCTAAATCGCAGCTCGACGGATAAACATCGCTGCAGTCATAGTAGCAAAGTGTCACCGTTTAACTTCATGCAAATACAGTCGGTAGCTCCAAGAAACTTTGGAGCAAAAGTCATTGCTGGGTTGTATCTCACATTATTTTAAGGACCAGAAATTCCTGTGTCTGAGAGAAACTAGCTGTCAGTTGGGTTGTACGTGGCTTTGACCTCGCTGGCTTGTCATTTATAGACTAATAATTTCAGATAGTTCTAACTCAATAAGTGAAGTTTATGACTCTTGATTCCTACTGATTTGGAGACCCTTATTTGGGAAATGGCAAAGAATTTCTAAGTTTCTCGATGTGGCACATTTACCTCAGGGTGTGATGTCCGTGTAGCTGTGGCTCTGCTCAGGGACTTGGCACCCGAGAGCTCCTTGGCTCACAGGCACAGAGGGAAGATGTGACGGTGTCCAGCCTGGTACCTGACCCCGGCTTGTATTCCTTGTAGTTTGTGTGTTTTCTGGATATAGCTGAGAGGGGGGCGTGGAGGTTTTGTTAATCATAGGGAATATGCTCCTATTTAAGGTGTGTTTGGTAAATAGAGTTAATTTTGCTTTGAAACTACGTAAGATAAACTGTTGATAGCGTTTCTCATCCCAGCATGCCCAGGAGCTGTAAAGAGAAGGTGAAGAGGGCCATCCCCTTTGGGGACACAAAGGCGAGCCGAGGGCAGTTAGAGCTGGTGAGAGGCAGAGCCGGAGGTGCAGTGGGGTCACCTACTTCAGCCCAATTTCCCACTTTTCTGGGAAAGTAGGTGATAGTGATAGTGTCTACAGCTTTATATATATAATTAAGTGATTATCGCATGTACGCATATATGTACATAAAATTGCTTTCACACTATATACCGATCCACATTGAAATTAAACCTAAAATCCTAAAAATAAGCGTCAATCTTTACACTTTTAAACAAAACCCACTTTTTCTACAACCCAGACTATTGTGATAATGAGCCTTCCGTGTTTTTCTCCTACGTATCTTCCCATGCTTTCCAATGTCTTCAGTACTGTAGTTTTTAAGACAAGCCTCATGAGCGTTTATTTTCAGTATAGTAAATATTGATGTAAATATGATGGGCACATGAAAGATGAAACAGGAAAGAAGCCTAATGTAGGAGGAAATATTTAGGTAGAGGCTTGATGTGTAAAGATTTAATGAAGACACAGACTCATTTTGGAATCGTGCCTTTTGCAGCAAGTGAGATTAGGCTGTACAGTCGCTGCAGAGCACTTTCATTTGGTAGGGCTCCAGTCCCTGCACCGGCTGGTAATGATGTTAAATCCCTACCTAGAGAAGAGCATTTAGAAGGGAAAATGTTGATTTTTGTCCTGTAGGCATCACTGTCTGTTCTGAAGCTTTCTGGAGTATACAGTACAGCTGATTGATGAACTTTGAAATATTTATGTGTATTTTTCAGAATTAATACTTGTTCAAAATTGACCTCTAACTGAAATGCATTGTCTCTAAATTCTGTGAAGAATATTACTGGTTAAATGAACAGCTAGAGTGAGCTGGCTCGAGGTGCAGGCAGCAATGTGATGAGTTCTAGCAAGGATTCAACTGCAATGCAGAAGAAAACAAAGCCAGCGGGGAAAAAAAAATCCATTATTTATAATATATTATTCAGTATTAATTTATATCTGTATCTTGCTCTGTTTATAAAGCAGAGTATATTATATTAATGCATGGTTTGGCATCAGTAGGTTTTTTCCTCTCCCGCCCTCCCCCTTTCTGGGAGAAGAAAATGCTGTTCTGTGTGTCTGAGAAGAGTTTAGGAAGGTCAGACGGTGGAAATACGGCATCATTAGTCCTGTTGGTGTGAGGACAAACGCCGAAGCCATCGTTCGGCGGGGGCATTGCTATCTCCCTGTCTTGCAGAGATGCAGTGGGAGGAATGCAGTAAGAGGACAAGTATCCGAGGGTGGGTGAGATAAGATGCTGGTTAATTAAAAGCTGAGTCCGTGTGGAGATACTACACTGACTTCAGAAGTGTCAATTTAAAACTAAGTTGACCCCGGTCGTGTTTCCAAGGTTGGGATGTGGTTGGAAGGGGAGGGCCAGTGAGCCCAAGGAAAAGTGTGTGTTTGTGGAAAAGTCAGCTGGGATTCAAAAGGAATCCTACTCACGAGCAATTTCAGGGACAATATTGCAACCAGTGCTTTGCATTTACAGCCCCAACACAAGGAAACCCTTATCCACCTCTATCAGAGTAGAGGTAGGAAGGGCATTTCTCATTTTGTGGGAGGGAGTGAGGTCCCACTCCCTGGTAAGAGGCCAGGAGGCTGTTACGGGGCAGGGGGAAGCAATTCCAGACCAGACCAGGTTGCCCTCACCTTGTAAGCAAAGAAGCAAGTGGGGTTTTTTTTGAACTGTGGCTCAGTTGAAAGAGGTTTGCAGTAAAATTGCTGCCAATTAAGCAGGTCTTTTAAATACAAATGTTGGGAAACCTTTCCATTTGTCAGCTGAGTGTCCACATGCTTTTGATTAATGCAGAAACCAAAACAAACATTAGGGGAAAGTAAGCCTGCTGTGTTTATCTGTGTAATTCCTCATCTATCACTCTGCGCTGAGAAGTCAAGGACCATAAATTCTCTAAATGAACGAATTGGAGTGTGATTCCACTTAATCCATCCATTATTTTTAACCTTGACATGAGGTTTCTTGATGCTGCTTTTCCCCCTTTCCCTGTGAGTTTTTCTTAATTGCTTGTCTTGGCAGCAGGACGTTTCAGCTGTCCCAGTGTCATCTACAATTCCCTCTGGGAATGTTTCAACAAAGGTTTCTGCAGAGTCAGCCTTTCTGAAAATAAAGCAGATACCGAGGTTAACATAAGAGGTGCACGCCTTGAGGTCACATTGCAGTTTTTAAAAGTATTTTACTGCTTATAGGAAAGACAATCCTGTCTCTCCTTGCGTGCCCGGAAAAGAAAATTATCTTAGATGGCGTTAAAGGGTTGCTAGGTTATTTGGAACCTGCTTTTTGTTTCATAAGTTTTAATACTCATAGAATATTGTAAAATAATCTAAGATTCCACCCTGTGACTTGAGTTATATGACAACAAGAAATGCTTTTGTCCTATTTGTTGCATCTCACTATTTTTCTTGCGAAAAGAAAAAACACCAAATCCTGTTTAAAGGGTGAAACTGTTCAAGAGCGACTGGAGGAATGAACCACCTAACCTTTCAGCAGCACAAACACCTTCAGTTCTGACACATAATGTGACAAATTTCAGAGACAAACTTCCAATACCTGCTGTGGAAGAGCTCTCATCAATCCTGTTATTCTGAGACATTAACAAAGAGGTTCAAGGTGTTGGATTTAAGCAGGGGGACATTTCTCCTCGGACCTGGAACAGCCTGAGGTGTATGTATGCCCCTTCTGCATCAGGAATTTCATTAATGACAAACCTTATTAAGATTTATAGGATTACACTCAGCCTATTTGTTACAGACATACTTGTAGGATAATGGTGATTATTCTATCCCCTCATTTCACTGAGAAATAGCTCCACTTTAACACCTCTGGTTTTGCCAAAGCTGAAGTTCTTGGTGTGTAGGAGTTATTATGTTATTAGGCATCAATTTTCCTTCTATTGAGATTTTCCACAAAATATTGTAAAGATCAAGTGCTCCTTGAAGGAAGGACATTTATTTTAATTAATTGACATACCTGAATTAAAATGACGTGGGTTCAGGGTTTGGCCCGCTGCACATGGCAGCGTCCCAGGGCTGGATAATTTGGTGGGGGTAGCAGCTCCCCCCTTCCTGCCACGCTGACAGCAGCACTGAACGGGTCACTGGGATGGGTGGAACGTCACGTCAGCCAAAGCAGTGTTTTAAATACTGTGCAGGGAAGCTGTGGGATTCACTGCTGTGTGAAATTAAATGTGCTTGTTTTCTAGTGATCGATCGTGCTATATATGATAATCGAATGCCCCAGGAAGTTAAGTAATTCTGTGCAGTGACAAGTTCCCTTGTTATCCCCATGCACAGCTCTGCACAGGCTTCTTACTTAGGGATTTAATATTTCTCTATGAAGGGCCTGA
The DNA here is from genome assembly GCF_000690775.1 of Eurypyga helias. Classification (NCBI taxonomy): domain Eukaryota; kingdom Metazoa; phylum Chordata; class Aves; order Eurypygiformes; family Eurypygidae; genus Eurypyga; species Eurypyga helias. The sequence goes on from NW_010261053.1 coordinate 63,989, forward strand.
TCTTTATAGTATTTTTGGCTACAAGCTCCTTCGAGGATTGAGACTCGATTTACACTGACAAACCTTATATTTCTAAACCATCTGTTTGGAGCCCTTTCCTTCCTGCTGTGACTGATGTGTTATTTCTCTAGAAGTTGAAACATCTGCCAAGAGAGAGAGGTGTAAGGCTGCCTGTGAAACCTCTATTTTCAGGTGTCCCTGATCCAAGTGCTTTTTGCTGGAGCAGCCCCCTTCATCCCAGGATTGTTCAGCTACTCAAACTCCTTTCTGACAATATCATCAGTGAGAAAGTGGAAGGAAGTTATATCCAATCATGCACTAATGTAGCAAGGTTATGGCAGCTGGGAAATAGATCCTGTGGTCAGTGGAGTCCTGTTATGCAAAATAAAGTTGGCGTCTGGATTTGAGTAGCAGCCGGAGTTTGGTTTGGTCGGAAGCGATCAGAAACGGTGCAGGCTGCACCGGTGTGACCCGCTGCTGATTTGACACTGGACTGTCTTTGGGAGGATCTAGTCCTGTGCAGGCTGTAAGGCTGTTCCTGAGGCTGATTACCAGCCTGAATGAAGGCTGTAGTAAAGAGGGAATTGCAGATAAACCTGGTCTCGTGCTTGGACATCTTTCTATTGTCAGCAGGGCACTTAGGCACGAGCTCAGCTTTGCGACCTGAGTCCCTCCTGAAGTGCAGTGAGAGAGGTCACCAAGAAAATGCCTCTGCATTTATTTTTGAAGCATCCAAGGTTGGGTCCCTGTGGGGTGACACCCTGAGCTCCAGCTGCAGATAACGCCTCGGGGTGCAGCACAACGGCACAACCCTTGTGCACTGCAGAGAGCTCTTCCCTTTTGTCCGTATGGTGACATTTGCAGCTTGAGTTTTACACGTTTTACTTACCAGGCAAGAACGTGCTGTGGATCAAAAGGACGGCACATTGGTCTATTAATTAAAATACATCATTACTTAACTCATAATATTTACTAATGCCTGCAATTAGGGTCACTTACAAATATCTTACAAAATAAATTAATACTAGGAGCTCCCCTGGGGTAATGGATTAGAAAACAATACTCACCCTGTTGCTCAGTTTCTTGTCTGTCAGAGTCCAATCAACAATCTACTGCAATCTTTTCTACTGATGTAAGTCACTTTTAGATCAACTCTACAGTGAGACATAAATTCTTTCTCCAGACAAGGAAATACCGTCGATATCTTGCTCGAAAGCTGATGTCACAGAAAATTACCCCCTTAACTGGCAGTATAGGCAGCTTGTTGGTTGTTCAACTGATGGCTTGAAAGGTCACGGCACTGCTACCGTGCAGCTCAGCATTTCTCCAAAGAGCTGACCTTACTGAAAAGCACCCTCTTGCCTTGTCCTGCGCTTGCAGGTGAACACAACACCAGGCAAATACCCAGCTCAGCATTTCTTTCTTGCAAAGTAAAGGTCTTTTTCTCAGAGGGTAATGTTAATAACTCTAATCAAACTCAGAAAGCAAACAACAGCACATAGCACCCTTCCTGCTCTTACCAGATGTGTACATTTGGGAATGGACTCTCATTTCCAACGGGCCAAAGGACCAAGAATTTGGGGTTGTATATGGAAAAAGAGGAGAGGAGGTGGTCTTGTGAACACAGATTTAATTGGAGTTGAAAGGTTTCTTCGTCAGGCTGCGCAGGCCTAGTTATATAAACCCGGGTTTTAACAAGTTCCCACTTTGCCTTTGACAGCTGCTTCCCATGTGATTTTGGAAAGATTGCATCAAGCTGCTGCCTCACTTTCCCCATCTGGAAGGCTACAACACTAAATTCTAACAGGCTGACTGTGCAGGCTTATTTGGAGGATTAGTTAATGTTCTCAAAGTGTTTTGTAAATCTCCTGCACTAGCCAGGCAGTGCCAAAGCAAGTCTGTGATTCCTTCAGTGTGTGCTGTCCGTTATCGCCTTGTCCTTTCACGACGCTTTACACCTGGCAGGATGCACAATAGTTTCTACTCGCACTCAGCTTACACTGATGTTTGTAGGACACAACAGCTCAGGACTAAAATGAGCTTTGATAGCTTCCTCTTGCTCAGTTGCCAATTTCTAGAGCTTGCGGTCTGGCCTGGACTCCAGCTCGGGTGCGGAGAAGCTATCGCGTGTGGCCAAGAAGGGCAGTGCTGGGGCACGTCATTTCTTAGAGTGGAATAAACCAGGGATCTGAAAGTTGTGTGATAAAATCCTCATTATACTCTTCTACTTGAATTTTCTTGGTGGGACTGGAACAGAACATCCCCTCGATAGCAGCATCCTTCTAAGAGGCCAGGCATGGCAGACCGCAAGGGTTAATCTTAACTTTGGTTACGATTTTTGGGGGACACCCCTCAACCAGCAAGCCGTCTGCATGCCGTGGGGTCACACTTGCATCTTGCATCAGGAACTGCCCCTCCTCAGACCACAAAACAGCCTCGTGCAAGGGCTGCCGCTCTATTCCTCAGCGAGCGCTCCATAAAGGACGTCGGCTCACACATTCCTGTGAAAACATTCCCGGTTTTAAACAGCAAATGGCTCGTCAAGTAAATTGAAGCTGGCACAGATTATCCTTATTCACTTAAAAAACTGTTTTTCAGAGATGAAAAACTGTGACATGGGTGTGAAGTGCTTTGAATTTTTGAGTTTCTGGGTTCGGATTTATTTTTTTGCAAACTGACAGGAAAAAGAGGAGGGGTTTGCTTTTTGCCAGAGAAGGAAGTGCAATGTAATTTTGTACCAAAACCTATCTTTTCAACTAACACTTAAACAATACAAAGTAAAGCATCAGTGAAAAGAGATTGATGCTACTTAATTGCATTTTTGAATGGAGATGTTTTCCCGAGGATCAGCCTATAGGGACAAACGCAATTAATGTCTCCGGCAGCAAGGGATTCGTTTCAGCGCGCTGGAGCATGCAGACAGGCAAACCTTTAGTGCGTCAGATGGGGACAAACTCTGGCAGATGCCAGCTCTTTTGCCCAGGCACCATGTCATCGCCGTGCAGACCGACTTCCCTGGCTTTGGGAATGCTGTGCTCCGCTGATTCATGGCACTGGCATGATGTGCTGAGGTCTCACCAGACTTACGTGTGAACGGGACCATCAGCCCGAGTGGAAGATGACAAGCAGAGAAAGAAGCTGTCCCCAAGACGCTGCAGCTCTTGTTGTTCTCTCCCATGTCCTCAGCTGTCCCCTCCCAAGCTGGGGTTAGGTCGGGTACTTGCCAAGAGATGTTACCTCTCCTGCATCCAAGGCTTTTAATCTGAACGTAAAGCTGCAGAATTTAAAAGCTGCACAGGAAAAATTAATTAAGGCTTTGGTCCAGTCTTAGCATCTTACAGCCAAGGGTCTGCCTGTGCCTATGGGAGGTTGGGAGTAGAAGGTCAGGTTGCTCCTGATCTCATCTGTATGTGGGCAGACTAACAGTCGTGCAGACGTGGGTGCTCCGAGGCTGCAAGAGGTCGGGTTTTGGCTTTTGGAGCCACGGGGACGTGTAGAAAATGAGTAATGTGATCCAGGAGGAGTTCCTATTGCCCTAACCCCACCCACGGGTTTTGGATCAGTGGCATCTCTGCGGCCTTGACAATTGTGTCTTCGTATGTCCTGAAATTAAACGCTCTGATACATGAGTAAACAAAACTTTGTGGTTTTGGTGCAGTCATCCGTTCGGTGAAACTTGCGTAGCTGTCCTGAGAAATCCTCGGGGCGTTGGATTGTGCCTGCTGGTGTGCAGGTGTATAACCTGTGTGCTGTGATCAGATATTTAGAGACATCTGAATGTTTTACTACCGTGTTCACCTAAATACCTTTGATTTGGGTTTTGTAAGACTTACAGTTTGGGGATTTTAAGCTAAAATAGGTCATTTCTTCTAACTGTTTGCCAAATAATTCAAAGTGTGTGCAGGGATCATTAATTTATCATCGTTTTGCATGTCCTTTCAAGATCCTTTCTAAAGAGGGTTTTGAATATGTATTTTTTTCAGGAGTCTGTGTCCCCACCTGCTAACGTGTTTAATATAAATTCACTGCGTGTCCTTGCAGTTACATTATGCAGTCTGGGCTTGATGGACTTCTTAATAAAGTGAATATCAGAGACAGGTTTGATAAAAGACATGCCACATCTAATGATGTTTAATGAAAATAAAAGCTTTTGGGTTTGGTGTCCTGTCCATTAACTTAAGTATGATTATATTTATTGTCCGTCAGGCAGCTCAACACAAGCTCAGTCAGAAAATGAAATTTTAGTGCTACAATAAAAATAGAAAACAGGACAAGTGCTTTGTTTGGGGGACAAATAGGGTTTGTAAAGGTCACGTTAAATCTGTGGAGACATTGCCACTGACTTCAGCAGGGATCGAACTGGGTTGCAAATGTTTCCAGGGAAGAAACAACAATAAGGCTGCAAATATTTCTGGTTACGGTTGAAGTAGCATGTTTGTGTAACAAGATCCTTATGTTTTCCTTCATGTCCTTTGCCTGTTTCTGGTGGCTCGTTCTAGAGACACTGGAGAATGTGGACAATACTTGTTCCACTTCTCACGTAGCTTTCCTGGCTGTGATGCAGACTGTGGGCTTGGCAGGCTACAGCCACAGCTGAGGGGGCTCTGTAAGGCAAGCAGAAAAAAGGAAAAGTGAAAACAATGACGCTACATAGAATGAGAAGACTTTTTTTGTAAGATCTAAGTATGTGCTTAAAACTAAGCATATACTAAGATTGAAGGGCATTGGCTTCATTGGAGTCCTGCGGGGAAAATAAGGAGAATTTCCTGACCATTTTATTTTAAGTGTAACAATTACATCAGTTGCTCATCAGGTTCAGAACGGGTTATAGATTTTGGTTTTCGGAGAAATCAAATATAGAATAATTGAAAAAAAAAAAATTCTGTTGGGGTGTTTTTATAAATGTCACGTGCAAAACACACCAGCTCCCGCTGGCCAGATTGGAAAGGATTGGCTGGAAGAAATAGTAGCTGGCTGTAAAGGAGGAATTAATGGCATGAGCGATACATGTGATAGAAAGAAATAAGGTTGGCCCAAAACCATGGTACTATAAAAACGTTCTGAAATGAAGATTTCCATGTTGTGTTAACTATTTCCTAAATTTGTAGCTTCTATACGTAGAGATGGCATTAAACACCTGGTGTGCTGTCCCTTTGTGTGCAGTTCCCTGTGGTTTCTGTAGGTGTGTTGCTGTCTATAGCAGTTCTAAACGTGGATGTCACAGTTAACACAGGCAGCAGCCTTTATCTTCATGTACCAAAGTGTTCTATGAATGAACACAGCGTTCTTTTCATGCTCTACACATATTCACACATAAATATCAACACATATTCCACAGGAATGCATAAAGCACCCCTGAATCTTTCAAACCCGGGGGATGCACAGCGCTCTCCAGAACAGAGTAGCGTCTAGAAATAATAAGAGCAGTACTTCTTGCTTTATTCCATGGGCAAAGTTAGCAGCAAGTCCCTCTCGGTGTGTTCTAGCCCTTGGGTGTGATGAACTGAGCTGGTCCCCAGCAGGCCAGGACTGCTGGCTGCAGGGAAGGATGAGGCTTCCCCAGCCGTGCCCGGGAGGGAAAGGAGATAACTTTGCAGTGGAGAGTTGGGGACCAGCACAGCAGCCTGTGCAGCAGGAGCTGTCTCCTGCCACCCCATTTTGGGGTGTACTGCAGTTTGCGGGGAGCCTGGTGCTGTTCCAGCTCAATGACTCGTGTATCACAGCGTGTGTGTGGGGAGGGCAGAGCCCAGTTCCGTGGGCTCCAGGGAGTGATCAGAGGTTGAATCCTGCACAGGGAGAAGGAATTTTGCCAGAGAATAGACAAGTCCTGATTTATCTTTTTCAGCTACCACCTTCAGGTAGGAAGATGGGTCAAGTCAAAGTCGTGGATCAGACCTGCTGCAGAAGCTGGTGGGTTTGCAAGGCAAACTCTGTCTGAAGGCGATGGATCTGCCCATCCCGACTGCCGCAGCATGCTGGGAAATGAGCAGCGTTGGCATTGCCAGCTAGGGTTTCTTTCTTCGGAGATCCGCAGTGACAGGACCCGCTGCACCACCCACACTTCACAGCAGGGTCAGGCACCAGCAGCGCTCACTTCACAGAGCAAGGGTGGTCCAGATCCCCAGCTTTTGCACAACCTCCCACTCTCTGCCTCCTACTGCAGCTCCTGAGCCATGGTTTGCAGAAATACCGTTTGCTAAACATGTCAAAATCCATCCAAGTGAACGATGCTATGCAACTTTGAGACTGTTTCCTCTACCCAGGATTAGATCATGACTTTTCCTAACAAGACATGATGCATAAGCTCGGCAGGCCAAATATTACCACCTTTTTTTTAGTCTGAGTAACGCTTTCTAGCAGGGTTATTCCTGGTGTAGAGGCAACTGCTGGCCCATGAATTCTTTAAACTAATATTGGAGCTTCTATGCTACTTCTATATGTCATCAGGGTACTCTGCAGATGTCCAGAAGATGTGTGTATATTACTATTCCCCCCACCCTCCGTTGGGCATAATTTGATATATATCCCTCAAATATCTGTGCTGCTTAGCACGTTTTAAATAAGTAATGAGAAGGCACTATTCTTCTGATTGCAGCATTCCTAATGATGGCAGTGATTAAGTACATTACTCCAACCCCATGTCATGATGGCTTTTAAGGTAAGGAAATGGTGGCATGAATAAGGAATAGGTGTGAAATTAGTGACGTAATCATTCAAAGGAAACAAAACCCCATGATGTTGGTGTGAATTAGAGCTCTTGCTCATTTCTGACAGAGCTCTTGTGTTTACACTGCGGTTAAACTTAGAGTTTGGGGTCAGGTCTTATCAGTGAGAGAGGGAAGTCTGTCTGCTGGTTTATGATGTCTAGACAGCTGCTGAGGTATATGGGTAAATGCAGCATTATTGCCTCCCCCTTTTCCCTTTTCTGTGGGCTTTGTCTGCCTTGTGCCTCACGCTGCTCAGCCCAACGGGTGGGATGGAGACTGCTTTTGGCACATGCTGGGCTAACCCAGGCCAAGCTGCAGCCGAGGAGCTCCAGCGACAACCTGGAAGGTTTAGCTAACGCGGGTTCCCAGTGTGGTACATGCTCTGAACACCCCAAAACCCAGGATGCAGCGCTCTTCCTTCCCAGTGCCTCCGGGACAGCGCATGTTCACTTTAATGCTCCCACGTTTTGGATGAAAAGGGAGCCGTTCCACCAGGCTATCTAAGGTTCCCTGTCCTCGTTTGTGGATCTCTTCCTGCCTGCGCTCTGCAGTGGATCATTAATATTTCAGGTTTATTTTCCATCCGGCTACGTGCCTGCAGCACACAGCTGATCCTGGCATGAAAAATTCACAGCAAATTCCAGCTACCTGGGGTCCGGTGATTGCTGGATGAGTCAGGCACGGGGTCCCACTGCGGTTTCTCCCTCTCCCCCTTTTTTGGGGGCTGCTGCAGTATAGCAGACCTGTGCAGGGTGATTTATTTATTTTATTTTTCATTGCAAGGCTTCAGCACAGAGATTGTCAAAAACAGATCAACCCCCGCAGAGCAGGGTGGCAGTAGATTGCACATTAAAAGAGGTGGGGGCATCAGAGGTTTTTAATATATGCTTTAGTGCTGTCATTCTTGCTCTTACAGCCTAGAAAAGAGCAACACAGGCCTCTGTGTGGGCTACTATAAATGCACAGAAAGGGGAGTGGGGACCCAGAAAGGTATATAGGGTGTGGGGGTTAGATAACTGGTCCTAATGGGCTCAGCCCAAAAATGGGGTTGGGCATCCCCTCTGCATCCAGGAGAGGCAAGCGGCATCTCTGAGTTTTGAGAGATGAGGCAGATGAGGTGAGGAAAGAGGAGACAGTGTCCTTATTTTGCACATGCAAAGCTGAAGCACAAGGAACTTAAGGCTGGAATTGAGTTTCCAGGTGAGTGAGCTAAACATGCTGGGTGTGTGGAAGATGCTAAACTCCTCTGAAAAGCCAACCCTTGATTGCAGCTGTGAAGTGCCAAGGAATCCCACCACTGGCACATGAGTCAGTCCCCCAGCATCACCTGAGAATCCAGGGACTGTTGCCTTGAGATCTGGCTTGAAGCCACGCGAGCAGCATCACCTAGGCGGTGGGAGTTTTCCCAGCATCCATGGGATGCAGCCATGGGATTCTCAGGTGTGTGTGTCAGAAGTGAAGGCATCGGGAGCAGGGAATGGAGAGGGGTGGATTCGTAACAGGTTTAGGTAGTGCAGCAAAGGATGTAGGTGCTCAGTTGGCATCTCTGAGGGGGGTGAATCATGTTCATCTGTTTCGGTACCTTGACTGGGAGACTACGCTATGTTTCTTTTTGTTTTTTTCCTCTGTTCAAGTCATCTCATGGGTTTCCTACTGTTATGAAGCCTCATCACAGAATAAGGCTGGGTAGCAGGAATTTTTGGATGAGCTAATTTATAAAATATGCTTAGCAATTCACTGCAGCACTTTAACAGGACATACCCACTGATGGGATTCAGGGACACGTCTCAGTGATAGCTGCAGAAGGTAACATGGAAAATACATTACTCCAGTGCACTTAAGGACATGAAAAAATAGATTCAGTGTATGGCACAGAGCAACTAACTTCTCTCTCCATGCATGAACACATGTAAGAGATCTTCTCTGCAGCACAAAGCACCTGAACTCTGTCCTCACCTGTGCTCAGGCTTGCTTGAGAAGTTCTCCAGTCTTTCACGCTGGATTCTGACGGCTGAAAGGGGATGCCTCCATTTCTTAGGTCCCGCTGAAGTTGTGTTATTCTTTTCACTTACCCTGTTGCACGGTGCTGCACACTCAGATCTGTTTTGTCACACCCGTGACCAAGGTTTCCCTCTGCTCCTGGGTGCAGTGGCTTAGACCAATCCCATGGAAACCATTTTCCCTTTTATAATAGCTCTTGCAGACACATCTATCAATATTTCAGCCTCTAGTTTTTTTCCCCATGACCTTCAAAAGGCCAGGACCCTGCATTATGTGGCATTATTTATGGATCTGATGTCAGCGCTAGGCTGTTAATATCTGTGCCACTTTTCTGAAGATTGCTTTAAAGTGGCTGGGGGGCCAAGGGCAATTGCTGGCAACCCGACAGACACCCCTGCTCCATTCCCAGGGCCTCCCATTTCCTTGGCTCCAGAGGAAGATTAGGAGCATCCTGCAATGCCGTACTCAGGCTGTTATCAATAAATGGATGATTAAAGACTGGCACTTGTCAGCCACTGGTAAACAGCCCTGAGCAGCTGATGGCTGAGGTTGACATTTAGTGATGGTATCAGCCAGTGGCAAAGGCCATCGTAGTAAGAGCCATTTGTTTCATAGCACTGGGGACCCACTGGGACCAGTTGGATGGCAGGCAGACAGTAAGCTCTGAATCCTTAGGGCCTGTCAGCTAGGAAATCTTCAATATTTCCATGAGTTTTCACTGATTTGCATACCAGTGGATTCAACCTGCAGCCTTTTACTCACTTATTTAAGATGGTGATTTGTGCAGTACTATGTGGCTGTGAAAGATCTATTGGTATAAGGAAGCAAAAGGGAGGAAAAAAATTCTTAATTTCAAGTTACAAATGATATTTGCTATTAATTTTGATAAGGGCTGGTAGGATGATGTTTTGTTTTCTGGCCAGTAAAACCTGAATCAATTAGGACTGCCTCTTGCTGTGTAGAGCTCAGAGCATGTACTGTCTGTGGTGTCATGTTGGAAGGGTTGGGTTTAGCCTATTTATTAGTTGTCTGGTGCCTCTCTGTCTGAAAATCTGAATGTGCTCCAATCTCCCCACTCTTCCTGGCTGATGGCGTCTTCGCTAATGTCTCCCGAATCTATAGCCCAAGGTCAGAGGATGCAGTAAATTCAGAATTGATTCGTCTGAGGTGACAGCAGTCATCCGATAGCAAGCGAGAGAAACTTCTTTTCCATGCCCCATTGCCCTCTAATGGCCAGTGTTGAATTTGCACAGCCAAGTGGGCAATTCAGAGGGCCGGGTAGGAAACACTGAGGAAATTGGACTGTTGAGATGGTCCAGTGTGTGCCTTATTTTCAAGAAACCCCCCCAAAACTGTTCACAGTGAAGACTGGTTTGAGGGTACAAAGATCAAAGGGTTTGCACTCTCCTGGTATCACCATCCCTCAGAGACAGATGGAGGGAAAAGAGAGAGGGAAGAGGATGGTAAATTCAGAGATTGAAATGAAACTGGAATTAAAAAAAGATGGTTTTGTTTTCTTATGGAGTAAGGGAAGATGGGGAAGTGGAGTGCTCACTCATACTCAAAAAAACTACTCCAAAACCAGTGATAAACTGCTTTGCTTTTGGACTGGGAGTAAGATAAGGGTCTGGCACATGGTTCTCACATAGCAAATGCAAATTCAGTCCGTGTGGGTTCACTGGTGTGATTGCACCGTGCCAAAATCCCTTCTGTACCGTACCAAGTGATGCGAGCAGGTGGGCTTGCTGCTCTGCTGTGCTGCCTGTGGCAGAGCACGGACCCTGGACCAGGAGCAAGGGAACGCCTCGACTCGCAGCAAAATATTCCAACTGGGGGAGAAGTGTGGGGCTACAGAGGGAAACACGTACCCCTTTGAGGCTACCTACTGCAGGCTCTTGGCACCAGGAACGTGAAAGGTGATTGCCTGGGCTCTTTCCTCCTGCAGTAGAGGCTCTGCAACAGTAGATGTCGGGTTTGCACAACAGGACAATGGACTGTACCTGCAGACAAGCCCTCCTCTGCAAGGGCCGGCTGGAAGGACAGCCCATGTTCTCCAGGGTGGGAGATGCTGTCACCTCTCTGTGCATGCTGGCGCCAAGAAAAGATGTAAATCAAATTGCTTTAGGTGTGTGCTCTTGCGTATTTCCCTTAGGTTCCTACCGCGAGTCGCTGCTGCCAATGGATGCTTGGTCTCAGGGCAGCGCTCGCGCTCAGGTGCTGGGGTACAGGGGTGCAGGCTTGGCTTGCTGAAAGGGTTTGAGCCCAAACAGGCCAGACAGGTTTTCTGCAGGAGATGCTCAAGATCTATGGTTTGGGAACTGAATCTTAGTTAATTAAGAAAAAGCAAGTCCCTAGACTTTAGCTTGCTTCAAATTTCTATATCCTTGGAAAACTCTTGAGTTGTTCACAAAGCGGAAAGAGGTGGAAACAGTGAAAAAACAGGTTTTAAGGTGGCAGAAAACTTATGATGTAGCATCTTGTCAGCCCTTATTATAACTTAGTTCAGCCTTACTGGCTAACTTGTCAGGGTTTGGCAATACCTGTGAATCACCTTTTGGTCCATATTGGGAGTTTTAGAGATTTGGCAATGTTATAAATGATCCCACTTTACACTGTTGTCACGTGTTTCATGTACAAATGGTGGTTTTAAAAAACAAAACAACTCCCTCCAGCTTACATAGAATACTTCTAATACAGAAATCTTTGTGAATACATTAATTACAGTTCATAAAAAATAAGTTCTGAATCTTTACACCATAGTCAAATACAGACAGATTAAAATCCATTTCTGACTCAAATAAACAAACGATTACCCAACGCGGAAGAAAGCTGTGCTCTTCCAATAAATCTATTTTAAAACAAACAAACAAACAAAAACCCACCCCAAACCTACTTCACTCCTCAAACTGTGGGCAGTAATTTCATCACATCCTGTGTTTTGCAGAGCGTACGGTGCTTGATTGGCAACCTCAAAGCAAGCCTAGCCCAAAAGGAGAAATTGGTGGTTTTATACGCGTTTCGTTATCGGAGGGGATGGGTTTGCAGCTGCAGTAACAGTCACTGCAAATAACAAGGTTCTGCATTTGAAAAGTAACTGTACATTTGGGTGCTCAGAATCCAAACAAGATTACATGGATCAGGATTTTGGCAGGTGTGAGCTGTTTCACAAGCTTGGGTAGAAGGGTTTGGGCTTTTTCAGTGCCGGACAGGCCCTGGTCAGAAGCAAGAACAGGTGAAGGTTGGGGTCCTGGGCCCCAGACCTTGGTCTGGTCGGTTGTGGCCGTGTGGGCTTCCCTAGCAAAGCCACGATGCTCAAGGACTAGAAACTGGCCTCCTGAGCCACAGTATGATACATCTGGATCTGTGATCTGGTTTTGGTCCTGATCCAAACGCAAATCCAGCTCAAACTGGAATCCCTGTAAAATCTTGAGTACTTTGGGTCTAGGACAATTTTCTTACTCTCTTTCCCCCTTCCTGCCCCTTTTTTTTTTTTAATTTTTATTTTTCCTGGTAACATTTTTGTTCCTTGAAAAAGACTTCTGTGCATTTTAACCTAGAAGTTTTGATGCCAACCACATGAATATTCTCAGTGCCAACAGTAACAATAGCATCAGTGCCAGCGCCCTCACACTATTATTAACCTCAGTGCCAACAGGACCAAGCAGATCTATGCCAGCGGGCCCATAGTGTCAACACTGCTGGTGCCAACAGCCCAGAAGGAGAGAAGAAGCCCTCAGTAATAACCCAGTGTGCAAAGCCTCACGCTGCGACGCTGTCCCACAATAACAAACCCCCATGCCCAGCCTAGTTCTCATTAGCAACTTTACAATAACACGCCCCGGTGCAAGAGCAATTAAAAGAAAACACCAAGGTGTGTGTATCCTGGAAGGGAGAAATACTGGGATATTTCTGGAGCTGAGGGGCGAATGAAATAAATGATTAAGGGTTTTGTTGGCTGTGCTTTTCTTCATGTTTCTGTCCAAGTGCAGCGGTGGCAGCTGGGGCTCTTTTTAAGCTGGCACAGCCGAAGGTCTGGGAGCACTTGCAAGCAGCAAGTGGTTTGAGTCCTGCATGCTTTGCATTTGAGTGTATCTCCAGTTCTACCTACTCAACAGAGGAATCTTGTTTAACAGGTAATCTAAGGATTAATGAGAGAATCTGATCCGAAAGAGTATTTCCATAATCAATGAGTTTCCGGTGTGAAAGCATCTTGAGGACACAAACTTTTCTGCAAAGGGCAGGAAGGAGTTTCCTTTATCCAGAACTTGAAACTTGCACGGGAAGGAGAAAGTCTGGTCTGTTGCTAAAGAGCTGGCTGGCAAAGAGCCAGAAATGTAGCAAAAAACGTACAGTTTACAAACTTACAGTAGCCATACTTTCACTGATCTTCTCAGGTCCGTGCCCAGAAAAGCAGCGTAGATGCAGGGCATCCCAGTGCAGCCACATCTTGCAGTGGTGGCCTGGAGTGTGTTGAGCAGCTTTCATAACTTACTCGCAGTCTACACCTCAGTGCAAGCAGTGATTCTGCTTCGTTTCCTTTTGGAGGGTACCTTGATGTCATCATCAGCAGAGAGTTTCTCGCTGTCTGAAAACCCAACTGTTGCATTCAGAGCGGCTGTCAGTCAGTTGTTCTTTTTTAAAGAGAACAGGAAGACTATCTTGGTTGCCTTTGCCAAAAAGCGGGAGGAATCGAGGGACAAACAAACTGTCCCTGAAAATCTCAGGTATCTTGATCAGACCTGCTTCAGAAGCTTCATACTCTGGGGTTAATTGGAGGTTTTAAAGCCTACATGGAAGAGGAGGCATTAAATCACAATGTGCCTGGTGCGGGTTCAATGAGTTAGCCCCTGAAAGAATTGCTATCCGCATTTGAGCTCCCTACCTTTGGTGGAGGTGGAGGTTTGCCTTTGGGGACTGGGGGAGGTTTTCTCTCTGGTGCCTGTAAAAGAAACGTGGTTAAAATGACATTAGGCTTTCCTGGTTGAGCAGCTGCAGAGCCCCCGCAGACCCCCGCTGCTGTCACCTCATGCGTGTACCGCAGCAGTTTCCTTTTGGAAAAGCTGGGGGTGAACTAGGTTAATCTGCCCACATACGTGAAACCACGGTATTACAAATACACAAAGGGTATAGACCTTCTGTTCCAGGAGACCACTGAGCTATTCCCCCTTGTATCAGGTGGGCTCAAATGCTGGGGTGAGGGAGGCATATTCATTTAAGTAGGATGCTTTGGGTTTATTAATGGCAAATATTCATATTCTTCTGGTTTCCGACTGTTTTTTAAGAATTAAAAACACACGTGTGCACATTGATGGAGATCCCCTCGCAGGTGGCTTCTGTAGAGACCACCACACCTCCAAAATACAGGGCCCATTGCAGACATCTGTCGTGGCAAAGATGCTCATCATTTGCATTGTGTTTATGCCTGAAGTCCCTGCTGATTTGGACCCTGTGTACTACTGCTAAGGAGATGTGCTTGTGATGGTTTACAGGACCCCTTGACACAGATTATCTTGTGCAGTTTAGGATTACATGGCAAAAAAAGTGACTCCCACCCTAATGTGGTGTGAATATGTGGTTTGAATGTTTGCTTTTTTTTTAATCATAGTCAGAAAGTGGAAATACTGATCGGCACCTGATAGTGACTTGCAGCTCAGATGAAAATTGTAAAAACTTGCAGTGTTATACTTACAAAACTCTCTTCTGTGTGAGAAGAGGTTGGTTTGGTAGAAGGAACAGGAGGTGGGGGACCTTTTGGCCTTATGGCAGGCTGTAAAAGAAGAGAATACAAAACGCTGACCCTATATACATACTGCGTGTGTGTGCATCCGCATGTTCCCATGGGAACATGCGGCGTGCATCCGCATGTTCCCATGGGAATGTGCGGGTTTGTGTTCCATATAAGAAGTGCATTAAACAGGGTAAAAGGATAATTTCGGAAGCAGGGCTGCTTTATGCTATCTGGCCCTGAGAGAACGTGCAGGACCTTCTCTGGAGTGCAGTCACTTCCCCATCCTTGGGGTCGGATTGGCGTTGCGGGTCTCCGCATGGTGTGGTGTGTGCTGTCTTCCCCACAGCCAACGTGAAAGCAAGGGAATTCTCCGCAAGTACTTACGCTCTGGCGCTGTGGTTTGCTCTCCTGCAGTGGAGGTGCGGGAAGGAGAAGGTTCTTATCATTCATCTAGAAACAGAGAACAGCTAGATTGGATGATCTTATCTTGTGCATTATCTTTGCGTGCCCCTTTCCTGCAGGCAGACAACTTGGGGACTTGAGTGCCATGTGCTTTCCTTGTTCCCTCCATACTGGGTTTCACAGCACTGTCCCCTCAGCCCCAGACAAGCATTTTGGCACCCTCACGAGGTCTAGCTCACTTTTCCTGGTGAGGTCTGGTGTTTTGACCCCTCGGTTACAGTCACAGGAAAACTGTAGCTGACCCCGTGCCTCCCGCTCTCACCTTCTGGGCAGGTACAACCAGGACTGGGTGTTCTTGGCACATTTGTTCTTGATCCACAAAGATTTGGTTTGTGGCTCCGGGTCCCCTTCTGGGCTGGCAGCTGTGCAAACATTACACACAACATCAGTCTTACCCTGACTGAAGGGAAAAACCCCCACTGAGGGTGAATGGCTGCCTTACTGCTATCAGTGTGTTATATAGCCATGTCCTTCCTTCCTTTCACCCCCTTATTTTAATTATTTAGGAATAATCTTGAGAGCTTATGGTTTCAAGTCTTCAGTCCTCTCCCAACTATGGGATTTCTACAACAGCTCAAGAAAGGTCATGGATCAGCTTCCTTGGTTTTCCAGTGTCTGAGTCCTGACACCTTGTTTGAAAACCCCAACTTAGAACCTATCCAGAAGTGGCTTGGCTTTAATTTTGGGTCATGAGGATAAGCATTTTACCTCTTCTTGAATACTCGGAAGCGGATGAGTAACACTGCCGCAGTTGCTGTGACGGCGAGGACAACCAGCACACCGACAACGATAGCGAAGCCTGTCAGGGGGAGAGAACACAAGTTGCTGTTTCTTAAAAGATTCACTAATACTAAAGAGTTTCCTATCATTGGCAAAGAGATTTTTTTCACAAGGTCTGGACCCTATTTGTCCTCATTATTGCTCAAACTTATGGCTTTTTTTTTTTCGACAAAAGGTGATGGGAAAGGATGTATATTGCCATATTTGAGGACATTGTATACAAGTAAGGCTCCACAATTTCCTTCAGCAAAGCTGTTCTAAAGCCTCAAACAAGCCACAATGTTAAGAGCTGACGGTGCTCTAGTGAGTGGGAAAAGAAGACAAAAATATTTAATAATAAAGGCTTTTTTCCCAAACACATGGAAGTCGGTATACAAAGCATTTTCCCTTGGAGACAAATCAGTTACAGGCCAGCTCCATGCAGATGATAAAGGAATGAACCTGCCCACCTCCCTTACAGCAAAACCTCTGGGATCCTGCCCCCACTCAAATTTGATAGTGAGATGTTATAGTGTTCTTGTTATATCAGGATGGAGAAAGGTAAAGCCTGTTACTTTAAATCTCCCGGGTGTATCACTTCTGTCAGGTGAGAAAGAAAAATCGCTTGTTCTAGCCATTCATACAAGCAGGAGCGCCTTGAGGCTGTGCAGGAATCAGGGATATTTGCAAGGTCAGGGCTGTTTCGCTGAGGTGGAAGCAGCTCATTCACCCAGCGATGGCAGCACCCCAGGTCTGGCTGTCCAGCACTTACTGGTCACTGCCGAGGAGCTGTCACAGCTCGGTGGTGCCCACCCTTCTTCACACTGGCATTGCAGCTCGTGGTCGCACACCTAGGGAGGCACAAAGCCGGGAATATCTTCAGGTTGGAAATACAAGTAAAGCCGTGATGTAAAGTGTCAGTGGCTCTGGGTCAGGGTCCTGACAAGCTTACTGAAGCTAGGTCTGGCAACCCCCTCCCATCTTACTTGGACCAAAATTTAGCACAAAGAGTAGCAGTTTGGTACACCAAAGGACAGCCCTGACTGTCTCTGTTGGTGCCCTTGGCAGGGTGCAGCACAAGGACAGAGCAGCTGTTTGTGCGTCTGTAGCCTGTGAATGTTCAAATAAGATGAGCGCAACTGTCTTCCCAAAGCAGAAGATGACCTGAAGGAGAGTAGCTGTGATATTGTGGCTCAGGGGCAGGTCCAGATGCAGAGTCTGTGTCCATCCCTGTGACCTCCTTAGCAAAAATATTGAAGCTGTATCGGGTTAGATTTGCTCTCATTAAAAAGGAAAGCTTCTGACTCCACAATTTTTGCAAATTCCTCTGCCAATGACTTAAGTGCTGTCATCGATAAGGTCTATAGGTGATACACATAGTTTTATCTTTGTGAGGTTTTTTTTGTTTTGTTTGGTTTGGTGTTTTTGTGGTTTTTTTGGTTTGTTTGTTTTTTTTTTTTTTAAGTTAATGGCCTCCAATACGAGTATCTTACAGCATGTCCAGGACACTTGGCAGAGCAGTTGGTTGATCTAAAGACATCTTCAGCATAGACGCATTCTCCATTGCTGCACACCTGAAACGTACAGGGCAAGTGTTAACAAAGTGGTTTATATCTTGCAGCGCATGCTGAAAAGTGTAAAGTGATGAGGAGTAAAAGGACGCATGGAAACAGGTCTGACAGTCACTTAAACCTACGTTAGGAGTTTCATGTGTGGAGATAATTTTGCATTTGACCTTTGGGTATTTTATGACGAAGGGGAGTGACGAAGATGTACAGACGTCACTGCTTTCCACACCTCTTCATCCTTCCCTCCCTCCCCCTTTCCCCTCAAGAGAAATCTATAGCAAAGAAATTGGAAAGCGTACTCAGTAATTCCTAGCAGATCCATTATGGAGATAATTAAAAATAGTAATATATGTATGGTCTTTCAGCCCTTCATACAAAGGTGTGTTTCTGTTGCCACATGTATTCGTGTCAGGGAAAAATAATAAGGCAGCAGTCAAGCGTAAGGAAATCGGAGTGCTAGCAGTTCCTGTTGGCTTTGACTTGGGATAGATGTAAGGCAGGAGGTATGGCAAACCAGGTGGTCAGGAGTTTAGTGTCTGCCCCAGTCTTCCCTGTTTAAATCTTTCTTGTATAGTAAAAGATCTAATGATATAAGCTAAACAAGGGAAAAAATGAGGAGGAAAGCTATTCTTTACTAACCATCCCATTCCCACACTTGGTTCCATCAAGAATCATCCCTGGGTCTATTTCTCCATTTCTAGGAAAGCTCGCTTTGCAGGACTCAAACGTCACCAGGCTCCCATCCCGAGGCATCTCCTGCCCCCCAGCACAGAACAGCTTTCCGCACATTCTGTCTCTGGAAGGAAAACAAGAGCAGCTGGAACAGGGACATGGCACAGCGAAGCTTCACGAGCTGGTCTCTCCTCCAGCTTGGGTTTGTTGTGCACAGCACCTCCAAAGAAAAGCTCAGAAAGGAGTTGGGTTTATAGTGTTCTCAGGTCATTTTGTGAGTAGGAGGTGGCAGGTTCTTAATCCCTCTTGAGCTTCTCAGGGAGCCCAGAGTAATTGGGGAAATTGCTCATTGCAGAAATGAGTAACTGACCTGCCCTCAACTTCTGAGGTTCGCCTGAGATTCAAGCTCCCTGTCCCAAAGTCCCTTCCCTATGCTTACCTGCAGACGCATGCACACACAGTCATCCTCACAAGCAGGCTGGCACACACACATATATATAATGTACACACTTGCGCTTTCTCAGACTGATCTCTGATTTAGAAACTAGTTTTCTCAGATGGGCTTTTTACCACAATATTCAAACGGAATAAGAAGGGACATATGGACATTCGTGCCATCTAAAATAGTGAGCTCTTTGCTTCTGTCTCCTAATTTGAACAGGAATGGTTTCTCTTCCCAAATCCCAGTAAATTCTGTAACACAGTGCTTACTTTTTTTTACACGGGACGTGACTACCTTGTTCTTTTTTGCAGTATCCATAATATACCCCTTTCTCGTTCATCCGGTAACAGGAAGCTGCACCTTCAGTAGCCTCTGTGAAAGGAGAAAATGCCACGGGATTAGCTGAGGTTCTCTGCCTGTGACAACTAATAATACTCAGTTTCCTTTACCTGCTTAGGGAATGGCCTTTCCCAGAGAAGTTACCCATAGGCCTGATTGACTCCCTGGCACCTCATGCATTAATTATTTTGTACACCCTGCAGAACCTGTTCTGTGTCGTCTCTGTCCAGTACAGACCATTAGACCTTGCGTAAGAGAATGGACATAGACGGGACTGGAGATGGTTTAGGACTGCGAAGAGGGTAAGCCACCACATACCCTCAGAAACATAAAAACATGCTATATTTGGACATTTGAAATACAGGCATTTCCTCTTCCTATTAAGCAAAATACTTGCCCAGCTCCATTCCAAAATTGTCTTAAAAGCATTGTGCAAAAGAGGAATAAGCCTTACCCCTTCCCATTTCTCTGGAAATGCATTGCATTGTATGCGTTGAGCTTTATCTCACATGGTGATCACCACAGTGTTAAATATAAAAATAAGTATATGCTGCAAACTAGGACTCATGTATATGAGTCAGCCCGGAGGAGAAGGATTTGGGGGTACTGGGGGTGAGAAGCTGGCCATGAGCCGGCCGTGTGCACTGGCAGCCCAGAAAGAAAACTTTATCA